>NC_087504.1:1769001-1916458 GCF_036417665.1 Passer domesticus
GATTTGGGGCCAGGTTTGGGGTCAGGTTTGGGGCCAGATCTGGGGTCAGGTTGGGGGTCAGGTTCACGTCAGGGGTGGGCTCAGGGCTCTGGCCAGGTGGGGCTGTGGCCGGGGTCACTCACTCCCGCAGCTCGTCGATGGTTTTCTGCCGCTCGTTGACCTCGTCGCGCAGCCCGCGCCAGCTGCTTGTGCTGGGCCTCGCGCTGGCTCTCGAGCTGCAGCTCCAGCGCCGCCTGCACCCGCGGGCGCCTCAGCTCGGGCACCCCAACATTTCCTGGGCACCCCAGCACCTCCCACCAGGGCACCTCCCAGGGACCCACACCCAACACCCCGCAGGGACCCCACACCCCACGGGGATCCCACTCCCCAACATCCCCAGGGACCCCACATCCCAACACATCTCAGAGACCCCACACCCCAACAACCCACAGAGACGCCATACCAAACACCTCCCAGGGACGCCCCAGGGACCCAACACCCTTGGGGACCCCACACTGCAATACCTCCCAGGGGACCCCACACCTCAACACCCTTGGGGACCCCACTCCCCAACACCCCCCCAGGGACCCAAACACCCCTACCTTTGCAGGGATCCCCCACCCCAACATCCCCAGGAACCCCACACCAAACAACGCCCAGGGACCCCACACCCCCAGGGACCCCACGCAGACCCTCACCCAGCGGGGACCCCACACCCCAACACCCCCCAGGGGACCCTCAGCACGCCACATTCCCAGTGAGTCCTTGCAGCTGCCATCTCCCAGAGACCCCCACACCCTGCACCCAGCCTCGTGGAGACCCCAACCTCCCCAGCATCCCCCCCACCACCCCCCAGACCCCCCGGCCCCCCAAGGACCATCACTCACCTCGAGCACCTCTCTCACACCGTAAGAACCCCTAGCTGTCCCCCCTGCCCAACCCCCAGACCCTTCAGGCTCCCTGAGCCCCCCAGGGTTGCTGTGCCCCCCCTGTCCCCTCACCTTGACCTCGTCCGTGTCCTGGGTCTCATCCTGCTCGCGCTGCTTCCGAGCTGCCCCCTGTGCAGCCTCTGTAGGGCCCGGCAGGACAGGGACCCCTCAGCCCCGCCCCGAGCCCCCCTGTGCACTCCCCAGCCCCCCAATGCCTCCATGACCCCCAGCCCCCCCATACCCTCCCAGCCCCCCGTGTTCCCCCATCCCCCTGAGCCCCCCTGTACCACTCCATACCCCCCCAGCCCCCCGTGTCCCCCCGTGCCACCCAGCCCCCGAACCCCTTGTGCCACCCCATTCTCGCCCCATACCCTCGAGCCCCCAGCCCCCCCCAGACTCCCCCCACCCCGCTCCTGCAGCGCGCCAGACCCCGCTCCCACCACCCCCTACCCCATGCCCCTGCCACTCCCCCCGACTCCCAAGCCCCCCACATTCACGCACTGTCCCCCAAGCCCCCCGTGCTCCCGCAGTGTCCCCAAGCCCCCCGTGTTCCTGCACTGTCCCAAGCCCCCCAGCCCCCCCCGTGTCCCCCGCAGTGTCCCCAAGCCCCCCATGTCCCCCCCGTGCCCCCCTTGTCCCCGCAGTGTCCCCAAGCCCCCCCATACCCCCCCGTGTCCCCGCACTGTCCCCAACCCCCCATGCTCCCCGTGCCCCCGCAGTGTCCCCTCGCCCCCCGCGCCCCCACCCTGCGCCTGCAGCCTGGCCAGCTCCTCCCCGAGCGCGTCGTGCGCCTCCTCCAGGTGCCGCTTGCGCAGCTCCAGGCTCTGCGCGTACTCGGTCAGCGAGCGGATCTTCGCCTCGTGCTGCACCGGCACCGGCACCGGCCTCAGCCAGGGGGGCACCGGCACCCCCGGCACCCACCCAGCGCCATCCCCCCGGCACCCGCGGGGGCACCGCCCTGGCAACCCCCAACCCGGGACCCACCCCCGGGTGCCCCCGACACCCCCAGGGGCACCTGACCCCCGACCACCCGCGGAACGTCCCCGCAGCACCCCCAGGACCACGCCCAGGTGCCCCCAGCACCCCCAGGGCCACCCCCAGGTGCCCCCCAGGTACCCCCAGGGCCACCCCCAGGTGCCCCCCAGCACCCCCAGGGCCACCCCCCACTGGCACCCCCAGAGCCACCAAGCCCCCACCCCAGGGCAGTCAAACCCCCAGGGTCACCAAACCCTTGGAGCCACCAAACTCCAGGCCCCCTGAACCCCAGGGCCACCAAACCCTTGGACCAGTAAAATGTGGTGCCACCAAACCCAGGGCTGAGAAACCCAGGGCCACCAAAACCCATGAAACCAAACCCTGGGCCACCAAAACCTGGGCCACAGAACCCCTGGCCACCAAACCCTGGGGCCACCAAACCCTGGGTCACAGAATCCCTCAGGCCACCAAATTCTGGGACACCAAAGCCTTCAGCTGCCAAATCTTGGAGCCACCAAACCATGGCGTCATCAAATCCCAGGGACACAAAATCCTGAGCCACCAAACCCCAGAGCCACTAAATCTTTGGGCCACCAGACCCCGGAGCCACTAAACCCTGGAGTCACTAAATCTTGGGCCACCAAAGCCTGGGTCACAGAACCCCCTGGCCACCAAACTCTGGGGCCACCAAAGCCTGGTGCCACCAAATCCCATGGACACAAAACTGAGCCCCCAGACCCCGGAGCCGCTAAACCCTGTGCCAGCAGAGCCCGGGTGCCCTGGCAGGCCCTGCCCGCCTGGCACACCTGGGAGATGAGGAGCTGGCAGGAGGACAGCTCGCGGCCCGTCACCTCCAGCTTGCGGTGGCACTCCACCTGCAGGCTCTCCAGCTGCCGGCAGCGCTTCACCACCGACTTCACCTCCGACTTGATCTTGCTGATGTAGAGCCGGGCAACGGCGAACTCCTCCTCGATGGCCCCGCTCACCTCCACCGGCTGGCACGGCACGGCACGGCACGGCACGGGGCACAGGAATGGGCCACAGAGTGGGTATGGCATGGCACAGGAATGGCACAGGAATGGCACAGCGTGGGTGTGGCATGGCATGGCACAGGAATGGCACAGAGTGGGTATGGCATGGCACAGGCATGGCACAGGAATGGCACAGAGTGGGTTTGGCACGGCATGGCACAAGAATGTCAAAAGTGTGGGTATGGCATGGCACAGGAATGGCACAGGAATGGCACAGAGTGGTATGGCATGGCATGGCATGGCATGGCATGGCACAGTGCGGGTATGGAACAGGATGGCACAGCACAGGAATGGCAACAAGAGTGGGTATGGCACGGCATGGCAACGGCACGGGGCACAGGAAAGGCACAGAGTGGGTATGGGCATGGCACAGGAATGTCAAAGAAGTGGCACAGGAGTGGCACAGGAATGGCACAGCGTGGGTATGGCATGACATGGCGCGGCACAGCATGGCATGGCACAGGAATGGCACAACACATAGGTATGGCATGGCATGGCATGGCATGGCATGGCATGGCATGGCATGGCATGGCACAGTGCGGGTATGGAACAGGATGGCATGGCAACAGGAATGGCACAGAGTGGGCATGGCATGGCACAGCATGGCACAGGAATGGCACAGTGTGTGTATGGCACAGCACAGTGTAGGTATGGCATGACATGGCACGGCACAGCATGGCATGGGACAGCACAGGAATGGCACAGTGTGGGTACGGTATGGCACAGCACACAGCATGGCACAGGTACAGCATGGCACGGCATGGCATGGCATGGCACAGTGTGGTATGGCACAGCATGGGTATGGCACAGCACAGCACGGCACAGGTGTGTACCACACACAGGTACAGCATGGCATGGCACGGCATGGCATGGCACACGGGTGTGGCACAAAATGGCACTGAATGGTGCAGGCCTGTCCCAGGCACAGTGTGGCACAGGCATGTCCTGCACACGTGTGTGGCACGGGGATGGCACACACAGGGGATGGTACACATGGGCATGGCATGGGGATGGCGTGGGCAGTGCAGGGGCATGGCATGGCACAGCAGCACAGCTGGCACGGGGTGGGCGTGACACTCACTGGGGTATGGTTGACAGGGACACGGAATGGGCATGGGAGGGACACAGGATGGGCACGGCACAGCTGGGTGTGACATGGCACGGCTCTGCTGCGGGCACTGCACGGCACGGGTGGCACAGGCAGGGCAGGGACACCCCACACTCGAGGGAAGGCACGGCAGGGGCACATCCCACATGGCACAGACCCCCCTCTCCCCCCTGCCCCGTGTCCCCCCGTGCCCCCCCGTGCCCCCGGTGTCCCCGGTGCCCTCACCAGTTTGATGTCGCCGCTGCCCACGAGGGCGCTGAGCTCGCTCAGGTCCCGCAGGAGCCCGTTGAGCACCTCGGCCGCGCGGCGCCGCTGCTGCCCCCCGAGCTCCCGCGCCCGCGACAGCTCCGACTCCAGCGACAGCGTGGTGGCCTGCGACAGCGACAGCGCTGGCACCGCGGGCACGGCACCCGGCACCCCCCCGGGACCACCCCCGGGACCCCCCGGGCCAGCAGGGCACACCCCAGGACATCCTGCGGGCCCCCCGGGCACCCCCCCACCTGAGCACCCCAAAAACTGCCGACACCCCCTGTGCCCCCACAGCCCTGGCACCCCCCTGTGCCCCCACAGCCCCCACAGCCCCCTGTGCCCCCACAGCCCTAGCACCCCCCCCCTGTGCCCCCTGTGCCCCACAGCCCTGGCACCCCCTGTACCCACACACCCAGCACGCCCTGCCTCAGCTGCCCCTGCCTGAGCCCCCCTACCCGGGCAGCCACACCGGGCACTGCCAGCACGCCCTGGCATCACCCAGTGCTGCCCCAGTGTCGCCCAGTTACCACCCAGTGGTGCCCAGTACCACCCAGTACCGCCCAGTACCATCCAGAACCATCCAGCACCACCCCAGTCCCGCCCATCCTGGCACCCCCAGCACCCCAAGGTGCCACCCGAGGGGAGCACCCAGCCTGGCACCACCCAGTTCAAGGGCAGGGTTCCCCAGTTTGGGCACTGGTTTGAGGCAGGGGAATCCCCCCTTCTGCTCGGGGGGAGTCTCTTTTTGGGGTGTGGCTTGATGGGAGGGGGAGCCCCCTCTTTGGGGTCCAGTTTGGGGTTTAGGGCTCCCAAGTCTGAGGCTCCTGTTTTGGGGTTTCCCTGGCTCGCAGCATCCCAGTTTGGGTTTGGGGGCCCCAGTCTGGGCCTGGGGGAGGGGGCTTTGGGGGCTGCTGTGTCAGAGGGGGCTTTGGGGGGTGCTGTGTCAGAGCAGGGGGGGGGTCCCAATGGGCTCCACGCAGGTTTTCCACTGGGGTTGGGGAGCCAGTTTGGGGTTACCAGCGGGGTCTAGGGGGGATCTCAGCAGGGATCCCAAATGTAGGATAGGCTCTCGGTGGGAGCCCATTGGGGGTCCCAGCCTGACACCCCCGGGGCTCCCACTGTGGCCCTGTGGAGCCCCCAGCAGGAATTCCCACTGGCCATGGGGCATTCCCAGGAGGATCCTGCCGGGAATCCCCTGTGGGGTGCCCAGGGGGCTCTCAGCAGGTTCCCAGAGCCACTTTGGGGTTCCCCAGTGGGGGAGTCCCCAGCAGGGATCCCAGCTGAGTCCCCACTGGGACCCCACTGGGTTTCCTGTTGGGCTCCCAGCAGGACCCCATGGAATTCCCAGTGCAGGGTTCCCAGCTGGTTCCCAGTAGGGTCCTGTTGGAAATCCCCACCGGGTTCCTGTGGGAATCCCCAGCAGGACCCCCATTGTGAGTCCTGGTGGGGACCCCATGGAGGTTTTGTCGTGGTGTTTCCCTGCTGGGCTCCCAGTAGGACCCCAGTGGGTTCCCAGTTGTGTTCCCAGTTGAGTTCCCCATTGATTTCCCCACTGGGTTTCCTGGTTCGTTTCCCTGTAGGGTTCCCACTGGCGTCCCTGTCGGTTTCCCTTTGGGTTCCCAGTTGGGTTTCCCCTTGGGTTTCCCAGTTGGGTCTCCCCACAGATTTCCTGTAGGATTTCCCACAGATTTCCCTGTAGATTTTCCCATCGTTTTCCCCACTGGGCTCCCAGCTGGGTCTCCCCACAGATTTCCTGTAGGGTTTCCCACAGATTTCCCTGTAGATTTTCCCATTGTTCTCCCCACTGGGGCTCCCAGTCAGGTTTCCCCACTGATTTCCCTGGTTTCCCCACTGATTTCCTGTAGGGTTCCCATTAGATTTCCCCAGTTGGATTCCCCATTGATTTCCCCATTGGTTTCCCCACTGGTTTCCCTGTAAGGTTTCCCATGGATTTCCCTGTAGGGTTCCAACTGGTTTCCCTGTAGGATTTCCCATTGGTTTCCCTGTTGTGTTCCCAGTTAGGTTTCCCAGTTGGGTTTCCCCATTGGTTTCCCTGTGGGATTTCCCATTTATTTCCCCATTGGTTTCCCACAGATTTCCCTATAGGATTTCCCATTGTTTTCCCCACTGGGCTCCCAGCCTCACTGATGCCCTGCTGTCCCTGTGCCTGTCCCCGGTGTCTGTCCTGCTGTCTGTCCCAATGTCCTGGGTCCTGGTGCCTGTCCCAGTGTCTGTCCCACTGTCTGTCCCAGTGTCTGTCCCACTGTCTGTCCTGGTGTCCCAGGCCCCCATGACTGTCCCATCCATCCCAGTGTCCATCTCGGTGCCTGTCCCAGTGTCTGTCCCAGTGTCTGTCCCAATGTCCATCTCGGTGTCCCAGGCCTCAGTGCCTGTCCCTGTACGTGTCTCTGTGCTTGTCCTGATGTCTGTCCCGTTGTCTGTCCCAGTGCCCGTCCCTGTCCCTGTCCCTGTGCTGTCCCGGTGTCGCGGTCCCAGTGTCTGTCCCTGTCCAGTCTCTGTACCTGTCCCAGTGTCCCTGTCCCTGTCCCACTGTCTGTCCCTGTCCCTCTCCCAGTCCCTGTCCCAGTGTCCCTGTCCCTGTGCCGTCCAGGTGTCTGTCCCTGTCCCTCTCCCTCTCCCAGTGCCTGTCCCAGTGCCTGTCCCAGTGTCCCTGTCCCTGTCCCACTGTCTGTCCTAGTGTCTGTCCTGGTGTCCCAGGCCCCAGTGCCTGTCCCAGTGTCCCTGTCCTTGTCCCAGTGTCTGTCCCTGTCCCGTCCATCCTGGTGCCTGTCCCTGTCCATGTCCCAGTGTCCTTCTCCCCGTGTCCCTGTCCCTGTCCCGTCTGTCCCACTGTCCATCCCGGTGTCTGTCCCTGTCCCTGTCCCTGTCCCTGTGCCATCCCGGTGCCTGTCCCTGTCCCGTCTGTCCCACTGTCCATCCCGGTGTCCGTCCCTCACCTCGGTGCGGGCCAGCTCGTCGGCCAGCCGCCGGTTGTGCCTCCCGGTGTCCTCGGCCTCCTGGGCCTTGCGGTCGTAGCTCCGGGCCAGCTCCTCCAGCGCCGCCAGCACCTCGGTGACCTCGGCCCGCGCCGCGCCGTGCTCGGCCCGCAGCGCCGCCAGCTCCCGGCGCGCCGCCTCGCCCCCGCCGCGGGCTGCTGCCAGCACCTGCCACACCGGGACACCGGGTCACAGCGGGACACACCGGGACACCGGGACACACCGGGTCACACCGGGACACACCGGGACACGCCGGGTGACACCGGGACACCGGGGTGACATCGGGACACCCCACACCGGGACACACCAGGTGACACCGGGGCACACCGGGACACCGGGTCACAGCGGGACACACCGGGACACCGCGTAACACCGGGACACGCCACACCGGGACACCGGGTCACACCAGGTGACACCAGACACCGGGACACACT
Source organism: Passer domesticus (assembly GCF_036417665.1). Taxonomy (NCBI): domain Eukaryota; kingdom Metazoa; phylum Chordata; class Aves; order Passeriformes; family Passeridae; genus Passer; species Passer domesticus. The sequence goes on from NC_087504.1 coordinate 1,776,703, forward strand.
GGGTCACCGGGACACACCGGCTCACACCGGGACACCGGGTCACAGGGGACACAGGGTCACAGCGGGACACAGGGGGCATGGTGGGGGTCCCAGGGATCAGAATGGGGGTTCCAGGGGTCATGGTGGGGGTCCCAGGGGTGATGGTAGGGGTCCCAGGGATCATGGTGAGGGTCCTAGGGATCAGTTTGGAGGTCCCAGGAGTCATGGCGGGGGTCCCAGGGGTCAGTGTGGGGGGCACAGGGGGCAGAGTGAGGGGCATAGGGGGGCATGGTGGGGTCTCAGGGGTCATAGTGGGCATGCCAGAGGTCATGGTGGGGGTCCCAGAGGTCATGGTGGGAGGCACAGGGGGCATGGTGGGGGGCACAGGGGTGATAGGGGGGTTCCCAGGGGTCGTGGTGGAGTCCCAGGGATCAGAGTGGGGTCCCAGGGGTGATGGGAGGGGTCTCAGGGGTCATGGTGGGGGTCCCAGGATCATGGTGAGGGTCCTAGGGATCAGTTTGGGGGTCCCACGGGTCATGGTGGGGGGCACAGGGGGCACAGTGGGGTCCCAGGGGTCAGTGTGGGGGTCCCAGGGATCATTTTGGGGGTCCCAGGGGTCATGGTGGGGTCCCCCAAGAGACACAGATGTCGAGGGGGTGGCTCGGGGTCCTGGGGGGTCCCGGGGCCAGTCCCAAAGTGGTCCTGGCAGAGTCAGCCTGAGGTCACAACTGGGGGGGGTCCCAAAGGAGCTCTGGGGGGTCCCAGTGAGGCCACATGGGGGTCCCGGGGGTCAGGGTTTGGAGGGTCCCACCCTCAGGGTGAGGGGCCCAGGGGGGCTGGGCTGGGGTCCCAGAGGGGTCCAAGTGGGTGCTGGGCCCTGGGAGGGTCCGGGGGGGTCTGGGGGGGTCGGGGGGGGTCAGGGGGGTCAGGGGGGTCGGGGGGGGGTCAGGGCCCTCACCTCCTCCTGGTCCAGCATCTGCTGCTTGAGCTTCTCCATGATCTGGCTCTGCTGGTTGATCTCGTCATCCTGGGGACACCGGGGACACTGGGGTCACTGGGGCACTGGGGGCACTGGGGACTGGGGGCACTGGGGGCACTGGGGCACTGGGGGGACTGGGGACTGGGGGCACTGGGGGCACTGGGGCACTGGGGGGACTGGGAGCTGCCAGGGGGTCCCCACCAGTCCTGGCACACTGAGGGTCTGGGGGCTGCTGGGCAGACTGGGATGTCCCCAGATGTCCTGGGGCGCTCTGGGGGGTGCTGGGGGTCCCTGGCAGGTCCTGGGGGGTCCCTGGTAAGTCCGGGGGGGTCCAGGGGGGTCCCTGGCAGGTCCTGGGGGGTCCCTGGCAGGTCTGGGGGGGTCCTGGGGGGGTCCCTGGCAGGTCCGGGGGGTCTCTGGCAGGTCTGGGGGGGTCCTGGGGGGTCCCTGGCAGGTCCTGGGGGGTCCCTGGCAGGTCTGGGGGGTCCTGGGGGGTCCCTGGCAGGTCCTGGGGGGTCCCTGGCAGGTCTGGGGGGGTCCTGGGGGGTCCCTGGCAGGTCCTGGGGGGTCCCTGGCAGGTCCGGGGGGTCTCCAGCAGCCCGGGGGGTCCCCCACCTTGTCATCCAGCTGCTTGTAGAGCTTGCGGATCTCCTCCTCGTACTTGTGGCGCTCCTCGTCCGAGATGTGGATGACGATGGAGGAGCTGTTGTCGTTCAGGGGGGGCTCCTCGGGGGCCCCCCCCGTGCCCTCGCCCGGGCCCGTGCCCGCCTCGGCCTCGCTCAGCTGCTCCGTCTCGGGCACGGCCTCGCCTGGGGGGGACGCGGCCTCAGAGCCCCCCCCCGGGGCTGGGGGTGCCCCCCGAGCTCGGGAGGCCCCAGGGTGGGGGTCCCAGCAGGGTGGGGGTGCCAGCAGGGGTGGGGGTCCCCTCGCTGCTCAGCCTCTCCCCGTGAAGGACGCGGCCTTGGGGTCTCCTCTGGGGGCTGGGGGCTTTTGGGGTCCCCTCCCCACAGCTGGGTCCCCTTCCCATGGTTGGGGTCCCCATTTCACAATTGGGGTCCCCTCCCCACATCCGGGACACCCCCCACACAATTGGGTCCCCTCCCCAGAGTTGGGGTTCCCATTTTACAAATTGGGGTCCCCTCCCCACATCTGGGGTCCCCCCCACATCTCCGGATGCCCCTCCTGGCTCCCCCAAGTCCCCCCCAGGGGACACGCTGTGCCTCAGTGTCCCCAGCAGGGCTGAGGGGATGGTGGGGTGCCCCGGAGTGCCCCCCAGTTTTCGGGGTGCCCCGGGGTCCCCCTCCGGTTTCGGGGTCCCCCCGGTTTCGGGCCCCCCCCCGTTTTCCAGGTTCCCCCCCGGTTTCGGGATCCCCCCCCGGTTTCGGGGTCCCCCCAGGTTTCCAGGTTCCCCTCCGGTCTCGGGGTCCCCCCCCCGGTTTCGGGGGTGCCCCCGGTCTCGGGGTGCCCCTCACCGCTCCTCCAGCGGCCCAGCTCGGCCTCCAGGCGCTGCAGCGTCTCCCGCAGCGCTTTGTTCTTCTCCTTCTCCTTCTCGAACTTCTTCTTCCACTGCTCGGCCGTGAGCTCCAGGTTCACCGAGGCCGTGTTCTTGATGGTCTTGGCCCTGCGGGCACCCGCAACTGGCACCCCGAAACTGGCACCCCTGCCCCCCGGAACCGGGAACCCCGAAACTGGCACCCCAAAACCGGCACCACTGCCCCCCGAAACTGGCACCACTGCCCCCCGCAACTGGCACCCCGAAACTGGCACCACTGCCCCCCGAAACCGGGAACCCCGAAACTGGCACCACTGCCCCCCGGAACCGGGAACCCCCGAAACTGGCACCCCAAAACCGGCACCACTGCCCCCCAAAACTGGCAGCCCAAAACTGGCACCCCTGCCCCCCGAAACTGGCACCACTGCCCCCCGAAACTGGCACCCCGAAACTGGCACCCCTGCTCCCCTCACGGGGCACCCCAGGGTCACTCCAGGGGGGTCACCTCCCCTCTCCCCCCCCCCTCCCTGGGGACCCCAGCGCAGCCCCCGCGGGGCGCAGGGGGCACTCGGGGGGCACTCGGGGGGCACTGGGGGCAGTGGGGGTGTCGGGGGGAATTTGGGGTGCGCTGAGTGCAGTCGGGGTGCACGGGGGCACTTGGGGTGTGGCTGGGACACCATGGGTGAAGTTGGGGCGCACTGGCAGCAGCTGCGGCGCACTGGGGGAACTTGGGGTGCACTGGGGACACTTGGGGCGCACTGGGAGCACTTGGGGTGCAGCAGGCGCTGTTGGGGTGCACTGGGGGAAGTTGGGGTGCACTGGGACACCATGGGTGAAGTTGGGGTGTAGCGGGGACACTTGGGGTGCACTGGGAGCAGTGGGGGTGCAGCTGGCGCCCTTGGGATTCAGCAGGCGCTGTTGGGGTGCACTGGGGGAAGTTGGGGTGCAGCAGGCACAGTTGGGGTGCACTGGAGACAGTGGGGGTTCATCAGGAGCTCTTGGGGTGCGCTGCAGTCCGTGGGTGCCCCGGGGGTGCCCCGGGGTTCTCGGGAGGTCTCGGGGGGGCTCTGGGGGGCTCGGGGGGCTCAGGGGGGGCTCGGGGCGCTCTGGGGGGGCTCGGGGGGCTCTGGGGGGTTATGGGGGGGCTCAGGGGGCTGTGGGCGCTCCAAGGGGGGCTCTGTGGGGCTCTGGGGGGCTCGGGGGGTCTCTGGGTGACTCGAGGGGCTCGGGCGGCTCGGGGCGCTCTGGGGGGGACTCTGGGGGCTCGGGGCGCTCTGGGGGGCTCGGGGGACTCGAGGGGCTCTGGGGGGGCTCTGGGGGGCTCTGGGGGTTCGGGGCGCTCTGGGGGGCTCGGGGGGCTCTGGGGCACTCTGGGGGGGACTCTGGGGGCTCGGGGCGCTCTGGGGGGCTCGGGGGGCTCTGGGGGGGCTCGGGGGGCACGGGGGGCTCGGGCACCCCGCACCTCTGGCCGAACATGAGCGTGGATTTGGTCTCGGCGTCGTTGTAGCTGGAGGGCGAGCAGCAGATGAACATGGTGGTGCGGCAGTTGCCGCCCAGCGAGTCCTGCAGGATCCGCGTCATCTTGCTGTCGCGATAGGGCACGTAGGCCTTCTGCGGGGGGAGGGGGCGTCAGCGCGGGGACCCCCGGGACAGCCGGGGACAGCCCCGGGACAGCCGGGGACAGCCACGGGACAGCCACGGGACAGCCCCGGGGACAGCCCCGGGACAGCCACGGGACAGCCGGGGACAGCCACGGGACACGCGGGAGTGGGACACGGGGACAGCGGGATCGGGTTGGGGACACAGAGGGGACAGAGCGACACACGGGGGACAGGGGGACTCAGGGACACACGGGAGTGGGACACGGGGGACAGGTGGCTCAGGGTTGGGGACACACGGGGGACAGAGAGACACACGAGGGGCACGGGGCTCGGGTTGGGGACACACAGGGGACAAAGTGACAGACGGGGCAGGGGGCTCAGGGACACACGGGAGTGGGACACCGGGGACAGCGGGCTCAGGGACACAGAGGAGGGCAGGGGGCTCCGGTTGGGGACACACGGGGGACACGGGCTTGGGGCTGAGGACATACGGGGACAGCGGGCTCAGGGGGACACACACAGGGGGCAGGGAGCTCAGGGGGACACGGGAGTGGGACATGGGGACAACGGGCTCGGGTTGGGGACATGGGGGGCTCAGGGGGACCCACGCGGGGCTCGGGTTGGGGACACCGGGGGTCGGGGGTGCCCCCCTCGCAGGACCCCGGACGGGACAGGGCTGGGGCGGGGGGCTCCGCAGGGCGGGACACCCGGGGGGGCTCGGGGGCCTCGGGGGGGCTCGGGGGGCTCGGGGGTCTCACCGTGCCCTCGGCCAGCGCCGAGATGACGTTGCCCAGCGCCGACAGGGACTTGTTGATGTTTTTGGCCTCGTCCAGCACGGCCCCCTCAGCCCCCGTCTTGCTCACCTGGGGGAGGGGGGCGGCTCAGGGACCCCCCCAGGGATGGTCGCAGACCCCATCCCAGGGTGGCACCAGGCAGGAGACCCCAGTGCCAGCACCCAGAGACCCCTGCCCCAGCCTGACAGTCCTGAAACCTGACAGCCCCAAACCACAACGGCCCCAAAACCCCCCAATGACCCCCAAAAAATCCAATGGCCCCAAAAATGGCCCCAGTGCCCCCAGACCCCAATATCCCCCAAACTCCACGGACTCCCCCCAAATGCTCCCACCCCTCCCAACGCCCCCCAAAATCTCATGAACGGCCCCAGGTCCCCCCCTCCCTGGGGAACACTTTCCCAGTGCCCTCCCATTGCTCCCAGTGCCCCCCAATGCCCTCCCAGTGCTCCCAGTGCCCCCCCAATGCCCTCCCAGTGCTCCCAGTGCCCCCCCCCGAGCCCCTCCCAGTACTCCCAGTGCCCCCAGTGCTACCAGTGTCCCTCCCAGTGCCCTCCCCAGTGCCCCCCCAGTGCTTCCAGTGCCCTCCCAGTGCTCCCAGTGCCCCACCAGTGCCCCCCCAGTGTCCCCCCGAGCTTCTCCCAGTGTTCCCAGTGCCCTCCCAGTGCACCCCAGTGCTACCAGTGCCCCCCCCAGTGCCTCCCCCGAGCTCCTCCCAGCGCTCCCAGTGCTCCCAGTGCTCTCCCCAGTGCCCTCCCAGTACTCCCAGTGCCCCTCCCTGAGCCCCTCCCAGTGCTTCCAGTGCCCCCCCCGAGACCCTCCCAGTGTCCTCCCAGTGCTCCCAGTGCTCCCAGTGCCCCATCCCACCTCCCCTTCCCCCCGCACCCCAGCTCTGCAGTCCCGCAGCTCCGAGGTGCCCCCCTTGGGGTCCCCCCCACTTTGGGGTCCCCCCACCTTTGGGGTCCCCCCAGCTTTGGGGTGCCCCCCACCTTCTCGCTGCCCGCCAGGTCCACCAGGTAGAGCTTCCCGCTGAGCTTCTGCTCGGTCTCCACGTTCTCCTGCTTGATGTGGATGAGGAAGATGCTGTGGCTGCGGGAGCTGTGCTCGTTCATGTCTGCGGGCAGGGCACGGCTGGGGCGCCGGGCGCACGCACGGCCCGCGGCCCCAGACACACACAAACACCCCAGAAAACACCCCAAAACCCCTCCAAAAACACCCCCAAACCCACAAAAAAACCCAAAATCCCCCCAGAAACCTCCCAAAACACCCCAAAAACACCCCAAAACCCCCAAACCACCCAAAAACCCCAAAAAACCCCACAGAAACCCCCCAAAATCCACCCAAAACCCCTCCAAAAACACCCCAAAACCCACAAAAAAACCCCAAAATCCCCCCAGAAACCCCCCAAAACATCCAAAAACACCCCCAAAACCCCAAAATTCCCCCAGAAACCCCCCAAAACACCCCAAAACACCCCAAAACCCACAAAAACCCCCAAACCACCCAAAACCCCCAAAAACTCCACAGAAACCCCCCAAAATCCCCCCAAAACCCCCCAAAAAATCCAACCCCCCCCCTAGAAAACCCCCAAAACACCCCAAAAAGCCAAAATCCCCCCAGAAACCCCAAAAAAACACCCCAAAACCACCCCAAAACCCACAAAATCCCCCCAGAACCCCCCCCAAAACCCCCAAACCCCCCAAAAAACCAACCCCCCCCAAAATCCCCCAGGCTGCCCCATCCTCCCAATGCCCCCAAACCCCAATATCCCCCAAACTCCACGGACTGCCCCCAAATGCCCCACCCCCCAACATCTCATGAACACGCCCAGACCCCACGCTCCGGGGGGGGCACAGCCCCCAGTGCCCTCCCAGTGCTCCCAGTGTCCCCGTGTCCCTCCATGTCCCCCGTGCCCCCCACGCCCCCCGTGCCCCCTATGTCCCCCACACCCCCCATGTCCCAGTGTCCTCCATGTCCCAGTGTCCCCATGTTCCTCCTGTCCCCAGTGTCCCCATGTCCCCCCCATTTCCCCCTTTGTCCCCATGTCCCCATCTCCCTCATGTCCCTTAAACCCCCCTTGCCCCCCGTGTCCCCATGTCCCTCCTGTCCCTCCATGTCCCCCGTGCCCCCCACGCCCCCCCGTGTCCCCATGTCCCCATGTCCCTCATGTCCCCAGTGTCCCCAGTGTCCCCATGTCCCCCCCATTTCCCCCTTTGTCCCCGTGTCCCCATGTCCCTTATGCCCCCATGATCCCAGTGTCCCCCACATCCCCCCGTGCCCCCCACGCCCCCCATGTCCCCAGCGTCCTCCATGTCCCCTTTGTCCCTCTATGCCCCAGTGTCCACCGTGTCCCCCATGTCCCTCCCGTCCCCTCTGCCCCCCATGCCCCAGTGTCCCCCATGTCCCTCACGTCCCCAGTGTCCCCCGTGCCCCACCATGTCCCCGTGTCCCTCCCTGGTGACACCCATGCACCAGCTGAATGTCCCAGCTCTACCCCTTGTCCCCCCATGTCTCCTTCTGTCCCCATGCCCTCCATGCCCCCAGGGTCCCTGTGTCCCTCCATGTCCCCCATGTCCCCATGTCCCCCATGTCCCCATGTCCCCCATGTCCCCCCCATTTCCCCCTTTGTCCCCTGGTCCCCGTGTCCCCATATCCCCATGTCCCCATGTCCCTTTATGTCCCCATGTCCCAGTGTCCCCCACATCCCCCCGTGCCCCCCATGTCCCCAGTGTCCTCCATGTCCCCGTGTCACAATGTCCCAGTGTCCCCGTGTCCCCCATGTCCCCTTTGTCCCCCCATGTCCCCAGTGTCCTCATGGTGTCCCCCCGTCCCCCATGCCCCCCACGCCCTCCGTGTCCCTCCATGTCCCCAGAGTCCCCCATGTCCCCGTGTCACAATGTCCCCCATGTTCCCATGTCCCCCCATGTCCCTGTGTCCCCAGTGTCCCGTGTCCCCCATGTCCCCAGTGTCCCGTGTCCCCCCCATTTCCCACTTTGTCCCCATGTCACAATGTCTCCCCATGTCCCATGTCCCCCACGCCCCTCATGTCCCCAGTGTCCCCATGTCCCCCATGGCCCCTTTGTCCCCCCGTGTCCCCATGGTGTCCCCATGTCCCCATGTCCCCATGTCCCCATGTCCCCATGCCCCCCATGCCCCCCGTGTCCCCATGGTGTCCCCATGTCCCCATGCCCCCCGTGCCCCCCGTGCCCCCCGTGTGGCTCACTGGTGACAGCCACGTGCCGGTTGGATTTCCCCTCGTCGATGACATCCAGGATCTCCTCGGGGCTGGACACGAAGCGCTCGGTGCAGCCCTGGGGGGGGGCCGGGGGTGGGGGGTCAGAGCCCATCCCCCCCCCCTGCAGTGACCACGGGGGGGGCTCAGAGCCCATCCCCCACCCCGGGGGTGACCACGGGGGTCCCCAGCCCCTCCCCCCCGGACCCTCCCCCCCTCACCTTGACGTAGGGCACGCGGTTCTTGTCCTCGTGCACCGACAGGTTGGTCTTGGTCACTGGGGGGACACGGGGGGTGGGCTGGGGCCTCCCAGTGCTCCCAGTAACCACCCAGTGCCTCCCAGTGCTCCCAGTAACCACCCAGTGCCTCCCAGTAACCACCCAGTGCCTCCCAGTGCTCCCAGTAACCACCCAGTGCCTCCCAGTAACCACCCAGTGCCTCCCAGTGCTCCCAGTAACCACCCAGTGCCTCCCAGTAACCACCCAGTGCCTCCCAGTGCTCCCAGTAACCACCCCAGTGCTCCCAGTGCCTCCCAGTAACCACCCCAGTGCTCCCAGTAACCTCCCAGTGCTCCCTGCAACCAACCAGTAACCACCCACTGCCTCCCAGTGCTCCCAGTAACATCCCAGTGCCTCCCAGTAACCAACCAGTGACCACCCAGTGACCTCCCAGTGCCCCCAGTGCTCCCCCATCCCCTCCCATTGTTTCCAGTTCTTCCCAGTAACCACCCAGTCATTCCCAGTAACCACCCAGTACTCATCAGTTGGCCCCCAAGAGCTTCCCAGTGCCCCCAGTCCCCCCAGTCCCCCCCCAGTCCCCCCAGTGCCCCCACTCACTGTCCAGCAGGTCCCGGATCTTGTCCAGGTAAATCTCAAAGTAGGACACCTGGGGGAGGGGAGGGGAGGGGGGGTGGGTGTCAGCCCGGGCCGGCCCCCCAGTGCCCCCCCAGTGCTCCCAGAGCTCCCAGTGCCCCCCCAGTGCTCCCAGTGCCCCCCCAGTGCCCCCCCAGTGCTCCCAGAGCTCCCAGAGCTCCCAGTGCCCCCCCAGTGCCCCCAGTGCTCCCAGAGCTCCCAGTGCCCCCCCAGTGCCCCCCCAGTGCTCCCAGAGCTCCCAGTGCCCCCCCAGTGCCCCCCCAGTGCTCCCAGAGCTCCCAGAGCTCCCAGTGCCCCCCCAGTGCCCCCAGTGCTCCCAGAGCTCCCAGTGCCCCCCCAGTGCCCCCCCAGTGCTCCCAGAGCTCCCAGTGCCCCCCCAGTGCTCCCAGTGCCCCCCCAGTGCTCCCAGAGCTCCCAGTGCCCCCCCCAGTGCCCCCCACAGTGCTCCCAGAGCTCCCAGTGCCCCCCCAGTGCTCCCAGTGCCCCCACAGTGCTCCCAGAGCTCCCAGTGCTTCTCCCAGTAACCACCAGTGCCTCCCAGTGCCCTTCCAGCCCCTCCCAGTGCCCCTAGCAGTGCCCCCAGTGCCCCCTCAGCACCTCCCACTAATCTCCCAGTGCTTCCCAGTGCCTCCCAGTAACCAACCAGTGCCCTCCCATCCCCTCCCATGCTCCCAGTGCCCACCCCGAGTTCCTCCCAGTGCCTCCCCAACCCCTCCCTGTGCTCCCAGTAACCTCCCAGCGCTCCCAGTGCCCCCCCATCCCCTCCCAGTGCACCTCCCAGTGCTCCCAGTGCCCCCAGTGCCTCTCCCAGTGCCCGCCCATCCCCTCCCAGTGCCCCCAGTGCCCCTCCCATCCCCTCCCAGTGCTCCCAGTGCCCCCCCCGAGTTCCTCCCAGTGCCTCCCCAACCCTTCCCAGTGCTCCCAGTGCCCCCCAGTGCCCTCCCAGTGCTTCCCAGTGCCCCCTCAGCCCCTCCCAGTAACCTCCCTGTGCTCCCAGTGCCTCCCAGTACCCAACCAGTGCCCCACAGTGCCCTCCCAGTGCCTCCCAGTAACCAACCAGTGCCCCCCAGTGCCCTCCCAGTGCCGTCTCAGCCCCTCCCAGTGCCCTCCCAGTGCTTCCCAGTGCCCCCTGAGCCCCTCCCAGTAACCTCCCTGTGCTCCCAGTGACCCCCAGTGCCCTCCCAGTGCCCTCTCAGCCCCTCCCAGTGCTCCCAGTGCCCCCCCCAGCCTCTCCCCATGCCCCCAGTGCCCTCTCAGCCCCTCCCAGTGCCCCCAGTGCCCCTCCCAGTGCCCCAGTGCCCCCCGTGCCCGGTGGCACCTTGATGTGGAACTCCAGGTTCTCGTCCATGGCGTAGATGTGGTTGAAGATGTCGCGGGCGATGCGGGGGATGATCCCCATCTGCTGCGGGTCGTGCAGCTTCCCCTGGGGGCACAGCGACATGGGGGTGACAGGGCCCCCGTGCCCCCCGGGGCCCCGCAGGGCCCCCCAAAGCACCCCCAAAGCACCCCCAAACTCCTCAGGGCCCCCCAAACTCCCCAGAGCCCCCCCGTGCCCCCCGAAGGACCCCCAAACTCCTCAGTGCCCCCCGAAGGACCCCCAAAGGACCCCCAAACTCCTCAGGCTCCCCGTGCCCCCCAAAGCCCCCCCAAACTCCCCAGTGCCCCCCAAAGGACCCCCAAACTCCCCAGTGCCCCCCCAGAGCTCCCAGTGCCCCCCAAAGCCCTCCGTGCCCTCCAAAGCCTCCCGTGTTCCCCCAGTGCCCCCCAAAGTCCCCCATATCCCCCCAGTGCCCTCAGTCCTCCCACTGCTCCCAGAGCCCCCCCAAATCCCCCCAGGGACCCCAGTGCCCCCCAAATCCCCCCCAAAGCCCCCCGTGCCCCCCAAATTCCCCCCAAATCCCCCCCAGTGCCCCCCCAAAGCCCCCCGTGCCCACCTCCATGGTGTGGGTCTTGCCCGATGACGTTTGTCCGTAGGCGAAGATGGTGCCGTTGTACCCGGCCAGAACATCTGGGGGCGACAGGGCATTGGGGACCCCGGGACCCCCAAAAACCCCCCCGGGACACCCCCCCGGGACCCCCCAAACATCCCCAGGGACGCCCAAAAACCCCCCCGGGACACCCCCCCGGGACCCCCAAACATCCCCCAGGACACCCAAAAACCTCCCGGGAGCCCCAAACCCCCCCGTGACCCCCAGAAACCCCTCGGGACCCCCAAACACCCCCGGGGACCCCAGGGACATTGCAGACCCCCCCCCCAAACCCCAAGGGACTCCCCTGGGAACCCCAAATGTCCCCGACCCTCCCCAGATCACCTCGGAGCCCTCCGGGGAACCCCAAAAACACCAAAGGATCTCAGAGACACCCCAAAAACCCCGGGGGCCGCAGTGACCCTCCCAAGGGACACCCCAAAAACCTCAGGCACCGCAGTGACCCCCAAGGGACACCCCAAAAACCCAGGGAACCTCAGTGACCCCCCCCCCCCAAAGTCCTGCAGAGCTCCCGAGGCCTTCTGGGCACCCCCAGGAGCCCCCAGGCCAGCGCTCCCTGGTGTCCCCACGCTGTCCCCAGCTGTCCCCAGACTGTCACAGACTGTCCCGGGCTGTCCCCGAGCTGTCCCACCCAGGGCTGTCCCCAGGCTCTACCGGCGCTGTCCCCAGACTGTCCCCGATGCTGTCCCGTGCTGTCCCCAAGCTCTCCCTGGGCTGTCCCCGGGCTGTCCCTGGTGTCCCCACGCTGTCCCCACGCTGTCCCCGGATTGTCCCACCCACGGCTGTCCCCACGCTGTCCTCAGGCTCTCCCCGGGTTGTCCCTGGTGTCCCCAGGTTGTCCCCACAGTGTCCCCGGCTGTCCCTGGGCTCTTCCCGAGCTGTCCTGGGTTGTCCCCGGGCTGTCCCCACACTGTCCCCTCTCTGTCCCCTGGCTGTCCCGGGCTGTCTCCTGGCTGTCCCCTACTGTCCCCGTGCTGTGTCCCACGCTGTCCCGGGCTGTCCCCAGGCTCTCCCCGGGCTGTCCCACCCAGGACTGTCCCCACACTGTCCCTGGGCTGTCCCTGGGCTCTCCCCGGGCTGTCCCGGGTTGTCCCCACGCTGTCTCCAGGCTGTCCCCGGCTATCCCGGGCTGTTCTCCCTCTGTCCCCAGCTGTCCCCAGCTGTCGCGGGCTGTCCCCGGGCTGTCTCCATGCTGTCCCCAGGCTCTCCCCGAGCTGTCCCCGCTCTGTCCCCTCTGTCCCCTCTGTCCCCGCGTCCCGCGTCCCTCACCCTTGACGATCTGCATGGCACACGCGTGGTACACCTGCTCCTGCGTGGTGTTCGGGGGGAACACGCGGTCAAAGACGTACGGCTTGCCCTGGGGGGGGACAAGGGACACGCAGGGGGGTCACCGGGCAGAGAGAGACCCCCGGGGAGCCGGGGTCACCGGCCAGAGAGACCCCCGGGGAGCCGGGGTCACCGGGCTGAGAGAGACCCCCGAGGAGCCGGGGTCACCGGGCAGAGAGAGACCCCCGGGGAGCCGGGGTCACCGGGCTGAGAGACCCCCGAGTCAAGGGAACCACCGGACAGAGAGAGCCCCCCAACACGGGGGTCACCGGACAGAGAGAGACCCCTGAACGGGAATCACCGGGCAGAGAGAGACCCCCGGGGAGCCGGGGTCACCGGGCAGAGAGACCCCCGGGGAGCCGGGGTCACCGGGCAGAGAGAGACCCCCGAGGAGCCGGGGTCACCGGGCTGAGAGAGACCCCCGGGGAGCCGGGGTCACCGGGCTGAGAGAGACCCCCGGGGAGCCGGGGTCACCGGGCTGAGAGAGACCCCCGGGGAGCCGGGGTCACCGGGCTGAGAGAGACCCCCGGGGAGCCAGGGTCACCGGGCAGAGCCCCCCCTGCATGGGAATCACCGGGCAGAGCCCCCCGGTCACCGGCCAGAGCCCCCCGAGTCGCGGGGGGCTGGGCAGCCTCGGGTCCCTCAGTGAGTCCCGGTGGGGGGGGGGACTCATTCTGTGCCCCTTGTGCCCCCCCGAACCCCCACCCATGGGCCCAGCCCCCCAATATCCACAGAGACCCCCCCGTCCAAATCCTCTCACAGAGCCACGGGACCCTCCAGACTTCCCCAGAACTCCCCGTGGATCCCCAGAGACCCCTGAGCCCCCCAGAGACCCCTGAGCCCCCCAGAGACCCCTGAGCCCCCACAGACCCCTGAGCCCCCCATAGACCCCCAGAACTCCCCATGGATCCCCAGAGACCCCTGAGCCCCCCAGAGACCCCTGAGCCCCCCACAGCCCCACAAACCCCCAAGGACCCCTCAGCCCCCTCACAGACCCCCCCCGCCCCCCCTCACACCGCCACAGACCCCTCAGACCCCCTCAGCCCCCCACAGGCTCCCAATCCCCCATAGACCCCCACAAACCCCCAGGGACCCCCATAGACCCTCCCCCAGACCCCTCACCCTCCCTATAGACAGACATAGCCCCCCCCCAGACCCCCATACACCCCCTGGGACTACCATGGACCCCCACAGACCCCCCAGAGACCCCCACAGGCACCTCAGCCACCCTGCAGACCCCCCCAAGACCCCTCCAGCCTCCCACAGAGCCCCCCAGACCCCTCAGCTGCCCCACAGACCCTACGGACCTCCCAGTCCCTGTGTGGACCCCCCTGACCCCCCAGACCCCACAGATCCCTCAGCCTGCCCCCCCCCGAGACCTCCTCCATCCCCCCATCTCCCCCCAGACCCCCCCTCGATCCCCAAGAACCCCCCCAGAGCCCCCCATGGGCAGTCAGACACCCCCAGCCCCCCTGCACGCCCAGAGACCCCCGGAGACCCCCCCGTGCACCCCCCACCCCTGGGAGCTGTCCAGGCCCCGGTGCTGAGCGGGGACAGACGGACACGGGGACAGATGGACATGGAGACGTGGGGACAGATGGACATGGGGAGAGATACGGGGACATGGGGACAGATGGGCATGGAAACAGACGGACATGGGGACAGATGGACTCTCAGACGTGGGGACACACGGACACGGGGACACACAGACATGGAGACACACGGCCATGGTGCACACGGCCATGGGGACACACAGGCTCGGGGACACACGGACACACAGACGTGGGGACAAACGGACACGGGGTCTCACGGCCATGGGGTACACGGACACGGGGACATGTGGGCACGGGGACACATGGCCATGGGGACACACAGACATGGGGACAAACGGACACGGGGTCTCACGGCCATGGGGTACACGGCCATGGGGACACACGGACACACGGCCATAGGGACACACGGCCATGAGGACACACGGACACACGGCCATAGGGACACACGGCCATGGGGACACACGGACACACGGCCTTGGGGCCGCACGGGGGGCTCGGGGACACGGGGACAGCCGGTGCCAGCAGTCCGCGCCCCCGCTCCCGCCCCCGCTGCGCCCCGCAGCCGCCGCAGCCCCGCGGCCCCGCCCGCCGCCGGTCACGCAACCCCCCCGCACCCCGCACCCCATCCCCCCCGCCCCCGCACCCCAATCCCAGCGCCCCCAGCCCCAACCCGCACCCCCGGCCCGCAACGCCGCCCCCGCACCCCCCCCGCACCCCCCGCACCCCCGCATTGCGCCGGCACAGCCGCACCGCGACACCCCCGGGCACGGACCCCCCATCCACGGACACCCCCGGCACCCACAGACCCCCCCACGGACCCCCCCCATCCATGGACCCCCGGGCACGGACACCCCTGGCAGCCACGGACCCCCCCATCCATGGACCCCCCATCCACAGAACCCCGCATCCAGGGAGCCCCCCATCCATGGACCCCCCATCCATGGACCCCCCCATTAACAGAGCCCCCCATCCACGGACCACCCCCCCCCCAATCCAAGGATCCCCCCAACCCGCAAACCCCCCACCCACGGACGCCCCCGGAACCCACGGACCCCCCCCATTTAAGGACCCCTCCGGCACTCACCGACCCCCCCCCATTTAAGGACCCCCTCTCCACGGACCCCCCCCTCCACAGACCCCCCTCCCCCCTCCACAGACCCCCCTCCCCCATCCACGGACCCCCCGTGCCCCCCACGTCCCCCCGGGCACGGTCTCGTCCCCCCCCCGGGCAAGGGGGGCTGTTATGGGGGGGTGCCGATATTTCGGGGGTCTCAGACGCCCCCCGGACGAGCCCCTAACAAAGGGCAGGGCCGCAGCGCGGGGGGAGGGGGGGGTCTGCGGCATCGTGCCCCCCCCGGGGGGGTCAGGGCGTGTCCGCTCATTGTAAACACACCCCCCCCCGCCACCGCACTGGGCAAACTGGGAGCGCTGGGAGCCTCGGAAATGGGGGGGGGGGGCATGGGGAGAGTCCCGGGGGGCAGCGGCCACACCCAGCAGCGCTCCCCCCCCCCCAGAAGGGGATCTGCCCCCCAAGTGGGGGTCCTGCCCCCCCCGTCACTCACCCCCACCACGACGCTGTCGTCCCCCTGGAACACGGGCAGGAATTTGTCCCCCCGCAGGATCTCGGCCTGGTTGAGCGGCCGGAAGCGGCACAGGACCTTGATGCTGCACTCGGAGCTGGGCTCGGCCATGCCGGGGCTCGGGGGGCTTCACTCGGGGGGGCAACGGGGCTGGGGGGGCACCCGGGGCGCTGCTCGCAGCCTGGGGACAGCTGGCACCGGGGGCAGGATGGCACCCGGCGATGCTGAGCGCCACCCGCGGCTGCAGGATGATGCTCAGGGGTGCAGGATGCTGCAGCTCAGAGATGCCGGGCGGTACCCAGGGATGCAGGTGGTACCCAGGGATGCAGGATGATGCTGCTCAAGGAGGCAGGATGCTGCTCAGGGATGCAGGATGCTGCCCGGGTGGTGCCCAAGGATGCAGGATGCTGCCCAGATGATGCTCAGCACTGCAGGGTGGTACCCAGGGCTGCGGGTGGTACCCAGGGATGCAGGATGCTGCCCAGGGATGCAGGATGATGCAGCTCAGAGATGCCGGGTGGTACCCAGGGATGCAGGATGCTGCCCAGGGATGCAGGATGCTGCCCGGGTGGTACCCAGGGATGCTGTCCGGGATGCAGGATGCTGCTCAGCACTGCAGGGTGGTACCCAAGGATGCCGGATGCTGCTCAGTGATGCAGGATGCTGCCCAGGATGATGCTCAGCACTGCAGGGTGGTACCCAAGGCTGCGGGTGGTACGCAGGGATGCAGGATGCAGCTCAGGGATGCAGGATGCTGCTGCTCAGGGATGCGCCTTGCGGGCTGCGGGAGGCGGCGCCGGGCGGGGCTGAGGCTCCGCAGCTGCCGCTGTCGCCGCTCCTGTGACCGCTGCTGTCGCCACTGCAGCCCCGGGACCGGCGGGTGGGGGGGGGGGCCGCCCCCCGCGCCCCCTCCCCCGCTTTAAGGTGGAGCCGCCCGCGGCTCTTAAGGTGGCCGGAGCTGAGGGGGGGGCGCAGCCCTGGAGGGACCCCCCCAAAGTGCTGATTCACGGCGGGGGGAGCACGGCCAGCCCCCCCGGCTCCCCCCCCCGCGCCAAGGCCGCGCTCCTGACTCATCCCCCGGTACACCGGGGGCTCTGCCCGGCCCCCGCCCCGTGCGACCCCCCCCAAACACGCCGGGGGGCGCGGAGCTGACCCCGGGGGTCTCCGCGGGTGAGGAGCGCAGCCCACCATGGGACACCCCCACGGTGCCTCCCCGTGCCACCCGGCCTGTGCGTGCTGCCACCCTGAGACCGGCCCGGAGTCCCCCCGTGTCCCCCCGTGTCCCCCCGTGTCCCCACCGTGTCCCACCGTGTCCCACCGTGTCCCCCATCCCTGCGCTCCCCCATGTGCCCCTCATGTGTCCCCCCGTGTGTCCCCTGACTGTGTGCCCACCCGTGTCCCCCCGTGTGTCCCCGTGTGTCCCCACATCTGAACCCCGTGTCCCCCCGTGCGTGTCCCCACGTGCCCCCGCCCGTGTGTCCCCCTCTGTGTCGCCCGCCGTGTCTCCCCCCTTTCCCCGACCCTTGTTCACCCCCGGTGTGTCCCCCTGGTACCCCCGTGCCCTACCCGTGTCCGTGTGTCCCCTGGCCCCCCATTGTCCCCCCGTGTCCGTGTGCCCCTGTCCCCCCCATTGTCCGCACGTGTCAGTGTGCCCGTCCCCCCCACTGTCCCCCCATTGTCCCCCCGTGTCCGTGTGTCCCCTGTCCCCCCATTGTCCCCCCATGTCCGTGTGTCCCCTGTCCCCCCATTGTCCCCCCGTGTCCGTGTGCCCCTGTCCCCCCCACTGTCCCCCACTGTCCCCCCCGTGTCCGTGTGTCCCCTGTCCCCCCACTGTCCCCCCATTGTTCCCCCGTGTCCGTGTGACCCTGTCCCCCCATTGTTCCCCTGTGTCCGTGTGTCCCTGTCCCCCCCACTGTCCCCCCACTGTCCCCCCGTGTCCGTGTGCCCCTGTCCCCCCCACTGTCCCCCATTGTCCCCCCGTGTCCGTGTGCCCCTGTCCCCCCCACTGTCCCCCACTGTCCCCCCCGTGTCCGTGTGTCCCCTGGCCCCCCCGTGTCCGTGTGTCCCTGTCCCCCCCACTGTCCCCCATTGTCCCCCCGTGTCCGTGTCCCCTGTCCCCCCCACTGTCCCCCATTGTCCCCCCGTGTCCGTGTCCCCTGTCCCCCCCACTGTCCCCCATTGTCCCCCCGTGTCCGTGTCCCCTGTCCCCCCCACTGTCCCCCACTGTCCCCCCCGTGTCCGTGTGTCCCCTGGCCCCCCCGTGTCCGTGTGTCCCTGTCCCCCCACTGTCCCCCATTGTCCCCCCCGTGTCCGTGTCCCCTGTCCCCCCCACTGTCCCCCATTGTCCCCCCATGTCCGTGTATCCCCTGTCCCCCCCACTGACCCCCATTGTCCCCCCGGTGCCGCCCCCGCCCCGTCTGCTCGCTCAGGCCCCGCCCCCGCCCCGCCAGGCCCCGCCCCATTCCCCACAGGCCCCGCCCCGGCCCCGCCCGGCCCCGCCCCTGCGCTCTCGCCTCTCGCGCCGCCCCGTGCCGCTCTCGCGAGATCGGCCCCGCCCCGGCCCTGCGCGGCCATTCCGGGACCCCCCGGCACCGGCCCCCCCACACCGACCCCGTCACCGACCCCGTTACCGACCCCGTTACCGACCCCGTTACCGACCCCGGCACCGGCCCCCAGCGCCGCCCCCGCCATGGCCGACCCCAAATACGCCGACCTGCCCGGCATCGTGAGTGAGGGGCCGGGCCGGGGAGGAGCCGGGGCTCTGAGGGGGTGTGGGGGGCTACGGGGGCGTGAGGGGAGCGGGGCCTGGGGCTGCTGAGGGGTGTGAGGGGGTCAGGATGGCCTGGGGGTGCTGAGGGGTGTGAGGGGGTCAGGATGGCCTGGGGGTGCTGAGGGGTGTGAGGGGGTCGGGGTGGCCTGGGGGTGCTGAGGGGGTCAGGGGCCGGGGGGTGTTGAGGGGGCTGAGCGGATCGGGAGGGCCGGGGGATCGGGGAGGGTCGGGGGGGGTCTGAGAGGTGCTGAGGGCTCTGAGGGGTCAGGGGCCGGGGGGATCAGGGGGGATCTGAAGGGGCCTGGGGGTGCTGAGGGGTCGGGAGGGCCGGGGGCATCAGGGGGTCTGAGGTGTGCTGAGGGCTCTGAGGGGATCGGGGCAGCCAAGCGCGATAAGGGCCCTGGGGAGAATGAGGGAACTGCGGGGATCTGGGGGTCTCAGGGGGCCGGGGGGTCCCAGAACAGGAGGGGACCGGTGGACACGCAGGGACTGGCGAGGTGGGAGAAGGGCGGCTCTGAGAGGGTCCGAGGGGCCAGAGCGGGCCAGGGGGATCTGAGGGTGCCGAGGGGTGTCTCAGGGCAGTGAAGGGATCTGGGGGAATCTGCGGGATCCAGGGAATCTGCAGGGATTTAGGGATCTGAGGATGCCAAGGGGTGTCTCAGCATGGTAAGGGGATCCGGGGAATCTGCAGGGATTCAGGGATCTGCAGGCACTGGCAAGGGCTAGGGGGTTACGAGAGTTTTGGGGGAATCTGAGGGGACTGGGGGAATTAGGGGTCCTGAGGAGGTCTGAGGGCACTGGGGGGCTGAGGGGCTGCAGGGATTGTGTGAATTTGGGGGGTCTGAGCTTGGAATGACCGACAGGGTCCGGGGAGCAGGGGGATTTGGGGAATCTGAGGGGTTGTGGGTCTCTGAGATCTGGGGGTGAGCTCAGGGGTCAGTGCGGTGTGGGGGTTGGCAGTGTTTGGGGTGTCTGTAGGAATGGGAGGGGGCTTGGGGTGCCGGGGAGCACCTGTCTGTCTGTGGGTCTGTCTGTGGGGGGAGCACCCCGTGTTTGGGGTGACTGGGAGCTGGGGCAGGTCAGGGGACAGGGGCAGCGAGTCGGGGTGCTGGGGGGACACTGGGGTGTTTGAGTGCTTTGGGAGAACGGGCAGCAGGGGCTGTGGGGACATGGGGGTGTCCAGAGGGGGGTGTGACCCAGAGATGTGCATGGGGATGAGGTGTGGGGCCGGGGGCTGCTGTGGGGGTCCCAGCACAGCCCCTGGTGCCACAGGCCCGCAACGAGCCCGACGTGTACGAGACCAGCGACCTGCCCGAGGATGACCAGGCCGAGTTCGAGGCGGTAAGGCCCGGCCGGGGGGAGCAGCAGCTGCGGGGGACCCCCGGGACCCCCGGGACTGGCACCGTGGCTCCACGGGAACCGGCTCCCACGCACAGCAGCAGCACATCCTGCACAGGGACACATCACCCCGCGGGGGCAGTGTCCCCACAGTGACAGTGTCCCTCATGGTGACAGTGTACCCCACGGTGACAGTGTCCCCTCACGGTGACAGTGTCCCCCTGCAGTGACAGTGTGCCCCGCAGTGACAGTGTCCCCCATGGTGGCAATGTCCCACAGTGACAGTGTGCCCCCATGGTGACAGTGTCCCTCATGGTGACAGTGTACCCCACAGTGACAGTGTCCCTCATGGTGACAGTGTACCCCACAGTGACAGTGTCCCCACAGTGACAGTGTCCCCACAGTGACAGTGTCCCTCATGGTGGCAATGTCCCACAGTGACAGTGTACCCCACAGTGACAGTGTACCCCACAGTGACAGTGTGCCCCGCAGTGACAGTGTCCCCCTGCAGTGACAGTGTACCCCCACAGTCACAGTGTCCCCTCACGGTGACAGTGTCCCTCATGGTGGCAATGTCCCACAGTGACAGTGTGCCCCGCAGTGACAGTGTGCCCCGCAGTGACAGTGTCCCTCATGGTGACAGTGTACCCCACAGTGACAGTGTCCCCACAGTGACAGTGTGCCCCGCAGTGACAGTGTTCCACACAGTCCCAGTGTCCCCTCACAGTGAAAATGTCCCCCCACAGTCCAAGTGTCCCCCCTGCAGTGACAATGTCCCTCCACAGTGACAATGTCCCTCCACAGTGACAGTGTCCCCCACAGCCCCAATGTGCCTCAAGGTGACAGTGTACCCCCACAGTCACAATGTCTCCCACAGTGATAGTGTCCCCTGCAGTGACAGTGTCCCCCTTCAGTGACAGTGTCCCTCACAGTGACAGTGTCCCCCCATGGTGACAGTGTACCCCCATGGTGACAGTGTCCCTCACAGTGACAGTGTCCCCTGCAGTGACAGTGTTCCCCCACAGTGACAGTGTTCTCCACAGTGACAGTGTCCCCCAATGGTGACAGTTTTGCGCACAGTCCCAGTGTCCCCTCACAGTGAAAATGTCCCCCCACAGTCCAAGTGTCCCCCCTGCAGTGACAATGTCCCCCACAGTCCCAATGTCTCCCTACAGTGACAGTGTTCCCTGCAGTGACAATGTTCCTCACAGTGACAGTGTCCCCCACAGTCCCAGTGTCCCCCCGCAGTGACAGTGTCCCCTGCAGTGACAGTGTCCCCCCACAGTCACAATGTCCCCCACAGTGACAATGTACCCCCGTGGTGGCAATGTTCCCTCCAGTGACAGTGTCCCCCCATGGTGACAGTGTCCCCCGCAGTGACAGTGCCCCCCTCAGTGACAATGTTCCCTCACAGAGACAGTGTCCCCCCACAGTGACAGTGTACCCCATGGTGACAGTGTCCCCCTGCAGTGACAGTGCCCCCCTTCAGTGACAGTGTGCCCCACAGTCCCAGTGTCCCCTGTGGTGACAGTGTACCCCCATGGTGACAGTGTCCCCTGCAGTGACAGTGTGCCCCACAGTGACAGTGTCCCCTCACGGTGACAGTGCCCCCCTCAGTGACAGTGTCCCCTCACAGTGACAGTGTTCCCTGCAGTCCCAGTGTCCCCCGTAGTCCCAGTGTCCCCTCACAGTGGCAGTGTCCCCTCACAGTGACAGTGTTCCCTGCAGTCCCAGTGTCCCCTCACAGTGGCAGTGTCCCCTACAGTCCCAGTGTCCCCTGCAGTGTAGCCCCCCATCCCCCTGGCACCCTGCCTGTGCTTTGGGGCAGGAAGGGGACAGCAGCACACAGCCTCCCCCTCATGGGCTGGGTGTCCCTGTCCTTGCTGTCCTTGTCCCCAAGGGGAAGGGGCAGCCCACCCCGAGGGGAACAAGGGGGCCCCCCTAAACCTGCTGTGAGTGGTGGGGGGTCCCAGCCTGGGCTGAGGCCATTCTTAGGAGTGGCTGCACAGGGAATTCAGTGTGGAGTGACAGGGCTCCGTCCTTGTGGGGCTCAGGGGACCCCCAGGGCTGTGGGGTGACCCCAGATGTGCTGGGGAGGACAAGGGGGGTTCAGGGCTCACAGCCCGAGGGGTGACTCGGTGCCCCCCAAACCACTGAGGGGGTGCCAGGCCTTGGGGGTGCAGGGGGTGCAACCACCCACCCTCTGCCGTCAGTGCCAGTGGTGGTTTTGGGGTCTGGCAGATTGGCACAGGTCCCTGGCATGGAGCAGGGCCCACCAGGTACCCCCAAATCCTGAGGGGGGCAAAGAGACCCCCCCGTGAGAGCCAGAGCAGCAAGATGGGCTGAAATGGGTTTGAGCCCAAAGTCATGAGGGGACATGTGGCCCCTGCTGTGGGGGGAGGTGACACACGGGGGGTCCTGAGCCCCCCCTGCCTCAGGGAGCCCTTCACCAGCTCTGGGGTGTTGGGGGGTCCTTCCTCCCCCTCGGGGAGCCCCCCAAACTGACCAGGGCTCCCCCGCTTCCCCCCCGCTCCCGCCTGGCCTGGACTCAGTTTGCACAAGTAAGCGCGGCCCTGCTTTGGGGTGCATGGGGGGCACTGCTGCATGTGCATGGGGGTCCCCCTGCTGCTCTGGGGGTTTTGGGGTGCCCTGCACTGCCCCCCCCCGCTCTGCCTTGCCCTCTGCATCCTCTGCCTGCTGCCCGCACTGCCCACCTGGCCTTGGGACCCCTGGGACCCCCGGGACTCCCCAGGACCCCCAGACTGGGGCTCATTGCCCTGGGGACGCTGCCTGGGCATGGGGGGGGGCGTGCTGAGCCCCCTCACTGCTGCCAGCATTGCATGGGGCAGCTCCTGGCCCTTCCGAGCCCCCCCGGGGGTCCTGGGGTCCCCCTGAGTGTTGGGGTCCTGTGGGGGAGCAGCGGGGAAGAGCTGGAGCTCCTGAGGGGAGTTATGGGGTGGTCCCCCAAACTCTGGCCACGTCCTGCTCCCCCCCAGGGCACAGCCCTGCTGCCCCCATCCCCGGCTGCCCCGGGTCTGTCCCACTGCCCCACATCCTGCAGGGGTCCCCAGCCCCGGGGGTCCCCAGCCTCGGGGGTCCCCATCCCGTGGGGGTCCCCAGCCCTCGGGGGGCGGCGGGCGCAGGCCGGACCTTCTAACGCGGATTTTGTCTCTCTCTCCCCTCTCTAACCTTGCTCTGACTTTCTCACCTCTGGGAAACGCCAGGAGCTGGTAAGCGCCCGTCTCCCGGCCGCTGTCACTGTCCCTCAGCCACTGTCACCCGCTGCCAGCCACCGCAGCCCCCTAACGCTGCCCGCGCTGCTCCCGCCGCTCTCACTGCCCGAGCAAGCCGGGCCCTGAAACCGCCCGGGCCAGAGCCTGGGGGGCTGCACTGGGGCACACGGGGTCCTTTGGGTCCCCCCAGAGCCCTGCTGAGCTGGGGACCCCCTTGATGGCAGCAGGGGGCAAGGGACACACGGCTGTGCCCACCCTGCCTGGCACAGGGCACGGCCGCCGGTCTGGGGGTTTGGGGGCCTGTGCCCCCCACTGCCCCCCTAATCAGCCCAAAAGGCAGCCAGAGGGCAGTGACAGCCCCAGGGGGCCGGGGGTCACCCTGGGGAGGAGGTTGTCCTGCCAAAACACAGCTGGGACAGTGACAGTCCCACGGGGACAGGGGTCACCCTGGAGGGACCGGCGATGGGTCCTGGTCCTGGCCAGGGGCTGCTGGAATGTTCCACAGACTGGGAGAGGCTGAACCTTGGGGGTCCCTGAGCTGGGCCAGGCCAGGGGCCCGAAGTCCTGACACATCTTTGGGGGGGCCCTGCCTGCTGGGCTGGGCCAGGCCAGGGCCCAGTGCCACCAGGGCCCAGTGCCACCACGCTGGGCCTAGCTGGATTCTGACGTCCCCACACTGCACCAGGGGTCCAACATCCCCACTCCAGGCTCTTGAGGGTACCTCCCCCTGGGCCAGGCCAGTCTGGGGCTGTGCTGTCCCTGCCCTGGACCCTTGGGGACGTGCCACATCACTGCCAGCAGAGCCCTCACCTGGGGGCCTGCGCCTGTGTCCTGGGGAGGACCAGGCCAGCCATGCCGTTGCTGGGGGTGGTGGCAGCCCTGGGGCTCCCTTGTCCCCACCCCTGTCTGTGCTGGGGGAGGTGGTGGCAGTCTGGGGACGCCGTGTCCCTGTCCCTGTGCCTGTCCCTGACGTGGCTCCGTGTGCAGGAGGAGCTGAGCAGCACCAGCGTGGAGCACCTGATCATCAACCCCAACGCTGCCTACGAGAAGTTCCGGGACAAGCGCCTGGGCACCGAGGGTGTGGGTGAGCTGGGCAGCTCGGGGGGGCCGGGGGGGCTGGCCCTGAGCCAGGGGCCACCGGGCACGGAGCCCCCCGGGCTGGGCTGGGTCACACCGGCTCTGCCTTTGCAGATTTCTCTGACCGCATCGGCCGCACGCGGACAACGGGTTACGAGGCTGGGGAGTATGAGATGGTGAGTGGGCAAGGGGCACCCTCCTCCCCACGCAGTGCTGGGGGCACCCCTGGGTGCTACAGGTCCCTTGGGACCCCCGGGGTCACCTGCTGCAGCCCCCAGCCTCACAGGAGCCAGCTCCACCAGCACCGTGCTGGTCTGTGCCCAGTCCATCCCAGTCTGCCATGCTGGGAGCCCCTGTCCCGACCACAGACCCCCGAGGGTGCTCAGGGCAGTGCTGGTCACCAAGTCCTGGGTGGAGCTGGGGGTCCCAGGATAATCCTGGCTGGCTCATGTTCAGCTGGGTGTCCCCCGGGCCCCCGAGCCTTTCCCGGGTGCCCCCCATGTCCTGGTGCTGGGCTCTGTTTCCCCCAGCAGGGCCTGCCTGTCCCCTCACTGGCTGGAGTTCTGTCACCCCAATTCCCTGGGCTGTCCCGGTTCCTCTAGTCCCTCAGGACCCTCACAGGGGGCTCAGGGTGGGCTGCAGGCCCTGTCACCCAGGGCCAAAGGGGGGAAGGTGGCTGAGGGTCACCTGGCTCCTTCTTGGCCTGCTGGGAGGGGGTGACAGCTGTGTCCCCTGGGCTGGTCACTGTCCAGCCAGGTCACACCCCCCAGTCCAGCCCAGGGTGTCTCTGGGCACAGCTGGGTTTGGGCAAGGACCAGGGAACCCCCACATGCCACGGGGCGATGCCACCACCCAGAGCCATGCACAGCTTTGGAGCCTGGGTGAGGAGGAGGAAGAGGAGGAGGAGCTCTGTGGGCACTGAAATGGGGAGATCCATGGGGGTGGTGATGAGGAACTTCATGTGGGTGAGGATAAGGAGTTCCGTGGGGGTGAAGATGAGCTCCGTGAGGATGAAGATGAGCTCCAGTGCAGCTCCTCTCCGTGTGGGTTCAGGACTGTCCTGGGCTGCTCCTGCCCTGCCCCACTGACCCTGTCAGGATCCCTTTGGGTGCCACCTGAGGTTCTGTCACCTGGGGCTGCTCTGACCTGTCCCTGCAGGACTCACCTGCTCCTTCTGCTTGGTGCCAGGTGCTGCCAGCACCTGTGAACCCCCTGAGCCCCCGTGAGACCCCTGACCCCTCTGAGCCCCCCGAACTTTGTGAGACCCGTGACCCCTCTGAGGCCCCTGAACTCTGTGAGACCCCTGACCCCCGTGAGACCCCTGAACCACCATGACCCATCCACCATCCCATGAGCTCCCCTGACCTTGTGTGAGCCCCCCAACTCCCTGTGAGCCCCCCAACCCATTTCTCCCACAGCTGGGTGAGGGTCTTGGTGCCAAGGAGACGCCGCAGCAGCGATTCCAGCGGTTGCAGCACGAGGTGCAGGAGCTGCTCCGGGACGTGGAGCAGATCCAGGTGAGCACCCACCTGCCCCGGGTGAGCCCCCACCTGTCCCAGGGTGTGTCCCGGGGGTGACACGGCCCCTGTGTGTCCCCAGAGCTCAGTGAAGGAGGCGGGGGCTGAGGAGGAGCTGACGCCCATGGCCCTGGCCAGGCAGGTGGAGGTGCTGAAGCAGCAGCTGCTCAGCTCCCACCTGGAGAAGGTTCTGGGCCCCGGTGCCGCCGTCGACTTCGCTGATCCCGAGGGTGCCCTGGCCAAGTGAGTGGGGGACACAACCCCGGGGGGACATGGCAGCGTGTCCGTGGGGTGGGACAGGGACCCTCCAGCTTGTCCCCTGCCCGCCTTGTCGCTGTGCCCACCCTGTGCCCTGCTGGCTGTCCCCAGGCGGCTGCTGCAGCAGCTGGAGGTGGCCAAGTGCAGCAAAGCCGCGGCGGGGAAGGGCCCCGCGCGGGCCACCCCCCCTGCCGGCGATGCTGTCACCTTCGAGCTCTACTGGAGGCCGGAGCAGGACCAGTTTGCCCAGTCTGCCAAGGTGAGCGGGGCTGCTGGCCCCGCAGGGGTGTCCTGGGTGGGGGTCCACACCTGGGACCAGCAGCTCACCCCAAGCCCCGCAGGTGTCGGAGCTGGAGAAGCGTCTGGCCCAGCTGGAGGCGGCCATGAGGTGTGAGCCCGACAGCCAGGTGAGTGCCCAGGTGAGGGGGGCTGCCCTGCCCACCTCCTGCCCCTTCCCTACCCGTCCTTCCTCTGCCCCCACTGACACCATTTCCCCCCACAGAACCCACTGCTGGTGGGGCTGAAGGGCTCCAGTCTCATGGTGAGTTGGGCAAGAGGGGTTTGGGGGAACCCCTGGCCCCCCCTGCCCCCAGTGCTTTGGGGGGGCTGCTGTACCCCCCTCACCTGTCCCCCCTCCCCAGGACACGGTGCAGGTGCTGCAGGCCAAGGTGAACGTTCTGGACGTGGCTGTGCTGGACCAGGTGGAGGCTCGGCTGCAGGTGAGGGGAGCTGGGGGGCACTGCTGAAATTGGGGGGCACTGCTGGAACTGGATTTGGGGCTCTCTGCTGGATTTGAGGTTTCTTTGTCCCCCCACACCAGAGCGTCCTGGGGAAGGTGAACGAGATCGCCAAGCACAAGGCCACGGTGCAGGACGCTGACACCCAGAGCAAGGTAGGGGCTGTGGGGCCCAGAGGCTGGGGGGGATCCAGAAAAGCCCCCCCAGGCCGTGCTGCCCCCCAGGCCGTGCTGACCCCCCACCTGCCTCCCCCAGATCCACCAGCTGTACGAGACCCTGCAGAGCTGGGACGCTGTGGCCAGCGCCCTGCCCGACGTGGTGCAGCGCCTGGTGACCCTGAGGGACCTGCACGAGCAGGGTGAGGGCCAGGGGGGCTGGGGGACACCTGGGGGGGGTCCCTGCCCTCCCCAGCACTCAGCTGTGTCCCCTGCAGCCACCCAGTTCGGGCAGGTGCTGGTGCACCTGGACACGACGCAGCAGGAGATCGCGGGGGCTCTCAAGGACAACGCCGTGCTGTTGGCTGAGGTGGGTCCCCCTGGCCCCCCGCTGCCCCCCGTCACCTCATCCTCCCCTGCCCCATCACCCATCCCTCCCTGCCCCCCATAACCCACCCCCTGCCCCCCAGGTGCAGAAGACCATGAAGGACAACCTGGCCATCGTCGAGGACAACTTCGCCGACATCGACGCCCGCATCAAGCGGCTGCAGAAGTGAAAGAGCCCAGGAGACCCCCGGGGCTCCCCTGAGGACATCCCCGTGCCCCCCCAGGACCCCCTGGGCCCTGTGACCCCCCGCAGGCCCCAGCTGCTGCTTGTAAATACCCTGCTCTGTCCCTGTCCCCACGGGGGTCCTGCCTGTCCCCCGCTCCCTCCCAGCTGTGGGTGTCTGTCCCCCCGTACCCCAATAAACAGCTCGGCTCCCGGGGTGCGTGTCGGCCTCTCTGCTGGGGGCGGGAGCGGGACCCCCGAACTGGGACTGGGGGGGGCACGAGGGGAACCTGTGGGGCCCCCACAAGGACGAGGGGCTGGGGGCAGCTGGACCCCACAGATTGGGGGGGGGTCCCGGGTGTGTCCCCACCCCTCACACGGGTCCTGCAGCCCCCCACCCACAGCCAGAGCACCCCCATGGCACCAGCTGTGCCCCCGAGGTGCCACCAGCTCCCCCAGTCCCGCCATCCCTCCCAGCTCCGGTGTCCCCAGGACCCCCCAGTTCCCCCCTCGCCCCGGTGCCCCCCAGTGCAGTGAAGCTGGGGGGTGAGGGGGGGCTGAGACCCCCGCCCGCCCCTGCTCCCGTTAACCGAGACCCGCTGGCACCGAGGCCCCGCCCACTCTCCGTAATCCCCGCCCACTCTCCGTAATCCCCGCCCACTCTCCGTAATCCCCGCCAAGCCCCGCCCCTCGCCATTACCCGCTGGTGGGCGTGGCCCATTTCCCGCCATTGCATCATCCCCGCGTGACCCCCCGCGCGCCCCTCCCGCGCGCCGGGCCGTGCCGCTCCTCCCGCCCCCGCCGCTCTCCCATTGGTTGTCGCTCTCCTGCCAGTCACGCATCCCGCGCGCCCATTGGCCGCGGCCGGCGCGAGCCTTGCGTCAGGCTGCCGTTAAAGCGGCGCGGCGCGGGCGGCGGCGCAGTGCGGGACGATGCGGCCGAGGATGAGCGGGGGACAGCGAGCGGAGCGGGGCCGGGGCGAGCCGCGACCACCCGGGAAGGTGCGGGGGGCAGCCCGGGACCGGCGCCGGGGGGCACGGGGGGCACGGGTGCCGCGGGGAGCCGGAGCTGCCCCGGCGGGCCCCGCCTCGGGGGGCAGCGGTTCTAAGGGCACCCCTCCCCATTCCCAGGCATCGAGGAGAAAGCGTGTCCTCGCCGACCACCACACCTGAGGGCAGGTAAGGGGCCGCCCCCTCCGGGCGCCGGGGCCGGCCCGGGCACCGGCGGTCCCGCCCGGCTCTCCCCTCACTCCGCTCCCCCCGCAGCCGCGCCGCGCCCGCGGTGCCGATGGCGGCCGAGGGGCTGTGGGGGCCGGGCGGCCCCCCCGGCTGGGAGCTGGACGGCTGGTACGAGGACCTGCAGGAGGTGCTGGCGGCGGAGCCCCCCGGGGCCGGCCCCGCCTGGGGGCCCGAGCAGGTGAGCGCGGGGCCGTGGTGCCCGCGGGGCGGCGGGCCGGGCCCCGCTCCGTCACCGGCTCCGCTCCCCCCGCAGGCGGAGCCGGGCGCGGGCGGCTGCGGGCTGGACCTGGCTCTGGCCGAGGAGCTGCTGCAGCTGCTGGGCCCGGAGGCAGCGGCCCCCGCGGGACCCCCGGCCGCGGCCCCCGGCGGGAGCGGCGCGGGCCCCGCCGCGGAGGCGCGGGAGGAGGAGGAGGAGGCGCGGGGGGCGCGGAGGAAGCGGCGCGGCGGCGGCGCCGGGGAGCGGCGGCTGCGGGACGGGGAGCGGCGGGTGCAGGAGCTGACGGCGCACAACGAGCGGCTCCGCGCCGAGATCCAGCGGCTCAGCGGCGAGGTGCAGCGCACCCGCGCCGCGCTCATCGACCGCATCGTCAACCTGCGGCAGGCGTAGGTCCTGCCGGGACGGACTGTGCTGCCCCGCGGAGCGCGGGACAGCCCCACGGACAGACGGACAGACAAGTGGATGCAGCTGCTCCACGCCCTTGTACAGATCTTTTCGTTTATTACACACATCCGACCACAACCGGCCCAGTTTGGTTACTGGAGCTCCTCGGGCGTCCCAGGTGGTGCTGGGGTCACTTCTTCCGCTTGCCCTTGGGGACCTCGGGGCTGCGGCCTTCGGCCAGCGCCAGCTGCTGCTTCAGCTCCAGCAGTTTGGCCACCTGGGCGTCCACCTGGGCCTTCTCCACCTGGGCAGCCTTCAGCTGCCTCACCAGGTTGCCCTGGAGGGGTGGGAGGAAGGATTTGAGGGTGTGCTGAGGATTTGGGGGGGTTAAAGGCATGACAGTGTGTGCCCCATGCCCTGTGCCCCCTCACCTGCTTGGCCACCTGCTCTGTCAGCTCCTGGATCAGTTTGGGGTCACCTGGAGCTGCAGAGGTGTTGGGGGGTGCAGGGGGGGCTGAGGCCGGGGGGGCCTCTTTGGCCTGGAAGAGGAAGAGATGGGCCAAGCCCCCCTCATTCCTCTTCCAGGCAGGTGCAGCTCACCTGGGGCAGCACCAGGAGTTACCTGGGGCTCTGCAGCAGCACCTTTGGGCTGGGAATGGGGAGGGGAGGGACAGAGAGGGCGGGGCTGCAGGTGCCCCAAGTTGGGGGGCACCTGAGCCCCCACTCACCTGCCCTCCCCCGAAGCGCTGGCGCAGGGCTTCCACCTGCTCAGGCTCCAGCTTCTGGAACAGGGGGCTCACCTGGCGCCGGCAGGGACAGAGGGGGCACAGCTGGGGTCAGCACCTGCGGGTGCCACCCCCGGGGCCTGCCCCGCCCTCCCCAGCCGTGCCGTACCGTGCCGACGCGGTGCCCGGCGGGCAGGGTGCAGGTGAGGCCAGGCCCGAGGCCGCAGCGCTCGGGGGGGATGCGCAGCTGGCCCTGGATGGCGGCGCTGACCCCGGGCACGAAGGGCTGGAGCAGCGCGGCCAGCGCCGCCGCCACGTTCACCGCCACGCCGGTCACCGTCCCCGCGCGCTGCCTGCGGGGGGACACGCTCGGTGACACCTCTGTGACCCCCTGGGGCGGGGACACGCTCGGTGACACCTCTGTGACCCCCTGGGTGGGGACATGCTGGGTGACACCTCTGTGACCCTCCCTGACCACTGACCCTCCCATGTCCCTCACTGCCTGGGGTGGGGACACACTCAGTGACACTTCTGTGACCCTCCCTGCTCAGTGACCCCCGTGTCCTGTGCTGCCTGGGGTGGTGACGTGATTGGTGACACCTCTGTGACCCTCCCTGACCACTGACCCTCCCATGTCCTGCATTGCCTGGCTGGGGACATGCTCAGTGACACCTCTGTGACCTTCCCTGCTCGGTGACCCCAAGGCCACGTGCCTGTGCTGCCTGGGGGACAACGCCTCAGTGCCCCTTGTGTCCCCTGTGTCCCACCCTTGCCCCCCTCCCTGGTCACTGCCTGTGGGAGGGGCCATCAGGGACATCCCCGTGCCCTGCCACTCTCAGTGCCTGTCATCAGGGACCTTCCAGTGTCCCCCCTCCATCCCTGCCCGGTGCCCCCATCGGTGCCAGCCCCACCCTGACAAGAGCCAGGAGTGGGGACCCCTCCAAGTCACCCTGTACCCCCTCAGATCGTGGCTGTGCCCCCTCCCTGTGCCCAGGTGCCCCACCTGTGCCCACCTGTCCCTGTCGTCGCCCTTGATGCGCTTCCAGGGCTCGTTCACCTGGATGTACTGGTTGCCGTGGCGGGAGATGCTGAGCACGCACCTGAGCGCGTCGCGGATGCTGGGGGGGCATGGGGGACACACGGGGGGGTCACAGGGGGGCTGAGCACCTGCAGGGCAGGCTCTGCACCCCCCCACCCGGTGTCTGGGACCCCCAGCACCCACCGGACTTTCTCCATCAGCTGGTGGTACTGGCGCATCTCCAGCGTGACCCGGGCCACGAGCCGCTGGTCCTCAGCCGTGAGCGCCATGGGGGGCACGGTGCCCCCAAAGAACTTGCACACGAACATGCCAGCCCTGGGGACAGGTGGGGACAGCTGTGAGCACAGCCTGGGGACAGGTATGAGCACAGCCCGGGGACAGGCTGGGGACAGCTTGGGGACAGCTGCGAGCAAAGCCTGGGGACGGGATGGGGACAGCTGTGAGCACAGCCTGGGGACAGCTTGGGGACAGTTGTGAGCACAGCCCAGGGACAGGTGTGAGCCCAACCTAGGGACAGGCTGGGGACAGGTGTGAGCCCAACCTAGGGACAGGCTGGGGACAGGTGTGAGCACAACCTAGGGACAGTTTGGGGACAGGTGTGAGCAAAGCCTTGGGGACAGGGACTACAGGTGTGAGTACAACCTGGGGACAGGCTGGGGACAGTTTGGGGACAGCTGTGAGCACAACCTGGGGACAGGCTGAGCACAGGTGTGAGCACAGCCCACAGGTGGGGTCAGTCTGGGGACAGGCGCGAGCACAGCTGTGGCCCAGCCCTCCCCCCAGAAGCGTCCCTCACCTGTTGATGAAGTTGCCCAGGTTGTTGAGCAGCTCGGAGTTGTTCTTGAGCAGCAGGTCGGCCCAGCAGAAGGCGCTGTCCTGGCCCTCGGGCCGCACGTAGAGCAGGTAGAAGCGCCAGACGTCGGCCGGGATGCCGGTGTCCTTGGCCATGTCCCCGAACACGCCCACGCCCCGGCTCTTGGAGAACTTCCCGTCCTCGTAGTTCAGGTACTCTGGGGACAGGGGAGCCCCACCGTGGGGAGCTGGCCCCTCCCAGGCAGGTAACGGCCCCAGGCATGGCAGGGGGAGCGTGGGGACCCCTCACACCTGGGGACCCCAACACCTGGGGACTCCCCACACCTGTGGATCCCAACACCCAGGGACCCTCCCAGCTGAGGACCCCTCACACTTGGGGCTCCCCAAAGCCTGTAGGTCCCCACACCCAGGGACCCCTCACACCTGGGGACTACTCCCAGCTGGGGCTCCCCACACCTGGAGACACCTCACACCTGGGGATCCCCACACCCAGAGACCCCTCACACCTGGGACTCCCAAAACCTGGGGATCCCCACACCCAGGGACCCCGTACATCTGGGGCTCCCCACACCTGGAACTCCCCAATACCCAGGGAACCCTCCCACCTGGGCTCCCCACACCTGGGGACCCCTCCCACCTGGGGACCCCTCCCACCTGGGGCTCCCCAAAACCTGTAGATCCCCATACCTGGGACTCCCCACACCCAGGGACTGCTCACACCTGGGGCCCCCCAACACCTGGGGACCACTCCCAGCTGGGGCTCCCCAATACCCAGGGACCTCTCCCACCTGGGCTCCCCACACCTGGGGTCCCCTCACACCTGTGCTCCCCACACCTGGCTGTACCTGTGGCGATCAGGTGGTTCACCAGGGTGTAGTTGTCGTCGGCGCCCAGCAGCGAGCAGGGGAACACGACGCTGTGGAAGGGGACGTTGTCCTTGGCCATGAAGTTGTAGAGCTCCACCTGGCAGGTAAGGGGGACAGGTGAGACATCAGCCGAGCGTCCTGCTCCGCCCCCGCCTGCACAGCCCCTCCCTCCTCGCACCTGCTGGGGGTTCTTCCACCAGCGCTCCCACTGCTCGGTGTAGTTGGCCGTGATGGACAGGTACCCGATGGGAGCGTCGAACCACACGTAGAACACCTGGGCGAGGGCACACCTGAGCAGGTGAGGCCAGCAGGGAGCGCCCAGCAGGGGCACCCGGGGCCGCGGGGGGCACCCACCTTGTCACGGAAGCCGTCGAGGGGCACCGGGGTGCCCCAGGAGAGGTCGCGGGTGATGCAGCGCGGCCGCAGCCCGTCGCGCAGCCAGGAGCGCGTGATGTGCCGCGCGTTGGCCGTCCACTCGCCCTGCGCCCAGCTGCGCTCCAGCCACGCCTCCAGCCGCCCCTCCAGCTGTGGGACACACAGCTGGGACACGGGGCCACCGCGGGGCCGTGCCCCCCGCCCTGCTCCCCAGGGCTCACCTTGGGCAGGTCCAGGAACAGGTGCTGGGTGGGCGTCACCACCGGGGTCCCACGGCACAGCTTGCACTGGGGGTTCTGGGGGGAAACGGGGGGGGCCCAGGGTGGGGGGATCCCCGGAGGTGGAGTGGGGGTCCCCACAGGTGGGGCAAGGGGTGGATGTGGAGTTAGGGAGGTGCACAGAGGTGAGGGGAGTGGGGGGTCCCCACAGGTGGGGCAAGGGGCAAAAGTTGGAGGGGAATGCCCAGGGTGAGTTAGGGAGGTTCCCAGAGGTGAGGGGAAGTGGGGGGTTCCCAGAGGAGTGGGGGGTCCCCAAAGGTGGAGCTGGGGGGTCCCTACAGGTGAGGTAAGAGGTGAAAGTGGGAGGGGAAGGCTCAGGGTGATTTGGGGAGGTCCTCTAAAGGTGAGGGGAAGTGGGGGGCCCCAAAGAAGGATTGGGAGGTCCCCAAAGGTGGAGCTGGGGGGTACCCACAGGTGGGGCAAGGGATGTCACCAAA
Source organism: Passer domesticus (assembly GCF_036417665.1). Lineage (NCBI taxonomy): Eukaryota > Metazoa > Chordata > Aves > Passeriformes > Passeridae > Passer > Passer domesticus. The sequence goes on from NC_087504.1 coordinate 1,810,103, forward strand.
AGTGGGATGGGAAGGCCCAGGGTGAGTTGGGCAGGTCCCCAGAGGTGCGGGGTCCCCAGAGAAGGAGTGGGGGGGCCCTGCAGGTGGGGCAAGGAGTGCAGGTGGAGTTAGGGAGGTCCCCAGCCATGAGGGGAAGGGGCCCCCCCAGGTGCAGGGGTCCCGGGCTGCGGGCCCACCTGGAGCTCCACGGCGTTGATGAGCTTGCCGCACTTGTCGCACTGGTCGCCGCGCGCCTCGGCGTAGCCGCAGAAGGGACAGGTGCCCTCCACGAAGCGGTCGGCCAGGTAGCGGCCGCAGCTCTCGCAGCGCAGCTGCTCCAGCGTGTCCTGCAGCAGGAAGCCGCGCGCCAGCAGCCGCTGGAAGATGTCCTGGGCGATCCTGGGCACGGAGGGCAGCCCACGCTAGCACAGGTACCCCAGCGCACGTGGGGCTCACCTGGGCACCAGGGCATCACCTGGTGTAGGGCCTCACCTGGTCTAGAGGGGCTCACCTGGTCTGTGGCCACACCTGGTCTGGGGCCTTTCCTGGCCCTTAGGGGTTCACCTGGTCTAGGGGCTCACCTAGTCTGGGGCCTCAACTGGCCCACAGGAGCTCACAAGGCCCTTATTGGCTCATCTGGCCCCCAGGGCCTTACCTGGCCTGCAGGGCCTCACCTGGTCTGGGGGCTCACCTGGTCTAGGGGCTCAACTGGTTCCCCAGGGGCTCACCTGGCCCAGAAGGGCTCACTAAGTCTGGGGCCTCACTTGCCCCTTAGGAGCTCACCTGGTCTGCTGGGGCTCCCCTCACTCATAGCATCTCACCTGGTCTGGGGCCTCACCTGGTCTGGAGCCTTGCCTGGCCCTTAAGGGTTCACCTGGTCTAGGGGCTCACCTAGTCTGGGGACTCACTTGGTCTGCTGGGGCTCACCTCACCCATAGCACCTCACCTGGTCTGGGGCCTCACCTGGCCCTTATTGGCTCACCTGGCCCCCGGCTCACCTGGTCTGCTGGGGCGTGGTGGTGCGGCCGAAGTGGTCGAAGGAGATGTGGAACCAGCTGTAGATGTCGGCGTGCAGGGCGTGGTAGCGGTCGCAGAGCTCCTGGGGGCTCAGCCCCTCCTGCAGCGCGCGCGTCTCCGTGGCCGTGCCGTACTCGTCTGTGCCGCACACGAACAGCGTGTTCCAGCGCCGCAGGCGGCAGTACCTGCGCACAGCTGGGCTCAGGGCTGGGCACAGCTGGGCACAGGGCCGGGCACAGCTGGGCTGAGCAGCTGGCACAGCTGGGCTCAGTGCTGGGCACAGCTGGGCTTGGCAATGGGCACAGCTGGGCTCAGTGCTGGGCACAGCTGGGCTTGGCACGGGGCACAGCTGGGCTCAGTGCTGGGCACAGCTGGGCTTGGCACTGGGCACACCTGTGGGGCATCTGGCATACCTGGGGCTCACCCCCTGGCACACCTGGGCTCAGCACTGGGCACACCTGGGGCTCAGCACCTGGCACACCCTCTGGGGCACCTGGCACACCTGGGGCTGTGCAGCTGGCAAACCTCGACTCAGCAGTGGGGACACCTCTGGGGCACCTGGCACACCTCTAGGGCTCAGCATCTGGCACACCTGGGGCTCAGCACAGGGCACACCTGTGTGTGGGCACCTGGCACACCCTCTGGGGTGCCTGGCACAACTCTGGGGCACCTGGCACATCTGGGTCTCAGCAGCTGGCACACCTGGGGCTGAGCACCTGGCACACCTGTGTGTGGGCAGCTGTCACAGCTATGGGGACACCTGGCACACCTGAGCATGGACACCTGTCACACCTGCAGGAACACACCTGTAACACGTGGGCATGGGCACTCGTAACACCTGCAGGGCACACCTGCCACACCTGTGCAGGCAGCACAGCCCCCCCGAAATGCACACCTGTCACACCTGCCACACCTGTCCCAGCTGTCCCACGCCCAGCCCCTGCAGCCTCACCTGGCGAAGGTGTCGGCGCTGAGCACGCAGCCGATGATGTTGCCCAGGTGAGGGACGTTGTTGACGTAGGGCAGCGCGCTGGTGATCAGCACGTTCCTCTCGCCCTCCACAGGTAACCTGCCGGGAGGGGGGGTCAGAGCAGTGTGCCCCTGCACCCTGCTGCCACCTGGGCGCACACACACACAGGTGAGTCCCACCTGGGCACACACACACAGCTGAGCACCACCTGGCACACTCACACAGGTGTGTGCCACCTGGGCACACACACACACTCACACTTACACAGGTGAGCACCTCCTGGCACACTCACACACACAGGTGGGCACCGCCTGGCACACTCACACACTCACAAAGGTGGGCACCGCCTGGCACACTCACACACTCTCACACAGATGGGCACTGCCTGGCACACTCACACACACACTCACACAGGTGAGCACCGCCTGGCACACTCACACACTCACACAGATGGGCACTGCCTGGCACACTCACACAGGTGAGCACCGCCTGGCACACTCACACACACACACACACACACACAGGTGAGCACTGACTGGCACACTCACACTCACACACACACTCACACACACAGATGGGCACTGCCTGGCACATTCACACACACACTCACACACACTCACACACAGATGGGCACCGCCTGGCACACTCACACAGGAGGGCACTGCCTGGCACACTCACACACACACTCACACACACACACACAGATGGGCACCGCCTGGCACACTCACACAGGTGAGCACTGCCTGGCACACTCACACACACACTCACACACAGGTGGGCACCGCCTGGCACACTCACACACACACTCACACACTCTCACACAGGTGGGCACCGCCTGGCACACTCACACAGGAGGGCACTGCCTGGCACACTCACACACACACTCACACAGGAGGGCACTGCCTGGCACACTCACACACACACTCACACACTCACACAGGTGGGCACCGCCTGGCACACTCACACGGGCGTGGGCTGCTGCCGGGGCGGGGGCAGCGCGGCGGGGCCCCGTGCCCAGATCTCCGCGGCGGCGGCGATGTCGTCGTCGGTCAGCGTCCGCTCGGGGCTCTCCTCGTCCTGCGGGCAGCGGGTGAGGGGGGCCGCTCGCCGCCGCCCCCCGCCCTCCCCCCGGGGCGGGGGCGCACCTGGGGCTGCTGGCGGGGCCCGGGCAGGGCCGGGGGGTGCTGGCCCAGGTGGCTCCGCAGCTCCGGCAGCGCCTCCGGCAGCAGCGCGGCCGCGGCTCGGCACGGCTCCCACGCCGCCATGGCCCCGAGCCAGCGGCGCAGCACCTGCAGCTCACCTGGGCACGGCAGGGTGGGGGGTCAGGGGGCGGCCCGGCCCCGCAGGGACCCCCCGAGCCACCCCCTGCCCGCTCTTACTGGGCAGACTGGAGTCGTCCTGGAGCACTGGGAACAGGCTGCCCCACACCACCACGTCAGCCAGCGAGGCGGCGTCCTGGGGACACGGCGGGGACTGGGAGGGACTGGGGGGACTGGGGACACTGGGAGGGACTGGGGGCACTGGGGGGACTGGGGGCACTGGGGACACTGGGAGGGACTGGGGGCACTAGGTGGGACTGGGGACACTGGGAGGGACTGGGAGGGACTGGGGGCACTAGGTGGGACTGGGAGCACTGCGTGGGACTGGGGACACTGGGAGGGACTGGGGGCACTGGGGGGAGTGGGTGGGACTGGGAGGGACTAGGAGTGTGAACTGGGGGCACTGGGAGTGCCATGCAGGACGAATAGAAACAAACTGGGACAAACTGGGGGCACTGGGAGTGTGAACTGGGGCACTGAAAGGGACTGGGAGTGGGAACTGGGGGCACTGGGAGTGTGAACTGGGGGCACTGGAAGTGTGAATTGGGGGCACTGGGAGGGCACTGGGTGGCGCTGCCAGGTGAAGGCAGCACTGGGAGCTGCAGGTGGCACTGGGAGCACTGGGGCCATTTTCCACCCCGGGGTCAGCAGGGTCCCACCCCCCCGCCTTGGGCACACCTGGGGACAGGGCAGGGGACAGGGCAGGGGACAGTGTTGGGGACACACCCGGGGACAGGGCTGGGGACACACCCGGGGACAGTGTTGGGGACACACCCGGGGACACAGCTGTCCCGCAGGTGGCAGCGAGCCCCCTCCCCAGGCCCCCACTCACCCCCGCCAGGTGGGAGGTGCCGCTCCGGGCCAGCTGCTGCTCCAGGTGAGCCAGGAGGGGCTGCAGGACCCCCAGGACCTCGGGCCCCGCCCGGCCCTGCACCAGCCGCAGGTACAGGGCAGCGGCCACCGCCGGCTGGGGACACGGGACAGCGGGGGACGTTGGGGGACACAGCGGGGACAGGGGGGTCACAGCGGGGTGGCATTGGGGGGGGGACAGCAGGGACAGCGGGGGGACAGTGGGGTGACATTGGGGGGGACAGCGGGGACACGGCGGGGACAGTGGGGTGACATTGGGGGGGCAGTGGGGACAGCAGGGTGACATTGGGGGGACACAGCGGGGTCACAGCAGGGGACAGAGAGGACATAACGGGATCACATCGGGGGGACACAGTGGGGACATAACGGGGTCACAGCAAGGGACACAGCGGGGACATAAATGGGGTCAGAGCGGGGGGACACAGCGGGGACAGCAGGGTGACATTGGGGGGACACAGCGGGGTCACAGTGGGGACATAATGGGGTCACATCAGGGGGACAACGGGGTCACATTGAGGGGACACAGGGGGGACAGTGGGGTGACATTGGGGGGACACAGCAGGGGACAGCAGAGACACAGCGGGGTCACATAAGGGGGCATAACAGGGGGGACAGCAGGGGACACAGCCTGGGGCACAGCGGGGTCATACTGGGGGACAGTAGGGTCATATTGAGGGGACACAGTGGGGGACAGCGGGGTCACATCGGGGTCGCACTGGGGAGACAACGGGGCCACACTGGGGGGACAGCAGAGGACACAGCGGGGTCACACTGGGGGGACACAGCAAGGTCACAGTGGGGGGGACACGGAGCACAGAGCCAAAGGGACACAGCGGGGTCACATTGTCCCAGGGGACAGGGAGCAGAGCCCCGGGGTCACACGGGGGTCACACGGGGGTCACACCAGGGTCACAGCAGGGTCACAGCGGGGTCACTCACCTGCAGCTCCGTGGCCTCCCATTCCAGCCACTGCGTGGTGAGGTCGGTGGGCTCCTCCCCGCGGCACAGGTAGAAATACCTGGGGGGAAGGGGCTCGGGGGATTGGGGCACGCAGGGGGGTCGGGGCGGGTTCTGGGGGGCTGTGGGGCAGGGCTCGGGGGATAAGGGGGGATTGGAGCAGGTCCAGGGGAGTTTTGGGCAGGTCTGGGGGGGCTTTGGGGCAGGACTCAGGGGGTCCCAGGAGGTTCTGGAGGTTTGATGGAGGTTTGAGGGCCTTTGGGGCAGGGCTCGGGGCAGGCTCTGGGGGCTGTGGGGCAGGGCTCGGGGCAGGACTCGGGGCAGGCTCTGGGGGCTGTGGGGCAGGGCTCGGGGCAGGCTCTGGGGGCTGTGGGGCAGGGCTCGGGGCAGGGCTCGGGGCAGGCTCTGGGGGCTGTGGGGCAGGGCTCGGGGCAGGCTCTGGGGGCTGTGGGGCAGGGCTGGGGGCAGGCTCTGGGGGCTGTGGGGCAGGACTCGGGGCAGGCTCTGGGGGCTGTGGGGCAGGCTCTGGGGGCTGTGGGGCAGGGCTGGGGGCAGGCTCTGGGGGCTGTGGGGCAGGGCTCGGGGCAGGCTCTGGGAGCTGTGGGGCAGGACTCGGGGCAGGCTCTGGGGGCTGTGGGGCAGGGCTCGGGGCAGGCTCTGGGAGCTGTGGGGCAGGACTCGGGGCAGGCTCTGGGGGCTGTGGGGCAGGGCTCGGAGCAGGCTCTGGTGGGCTGTGGGGCAGGGCTTGGGGCAGGTTCTGGGGGGCTGTGGGGCAGGGCTCGGAGCAGGCTCTGGGGGCTGTGGGGCAGGGCTTGGGGCAGGTTCTGGGGGGCTGTGGGGCAGGGCTCGGGGCAGGTTCTGGGGGCTGTGGGGCAGGGCTCGGGGCAGGTTCTGGGGGCGGTTTGGGGCAGGCTCTGGGGGCTGTGGGGCAGGCTCTGGGGGCTGTGGGGCAGGGCTCGGGGCAGGCTCTGGGGGCTGTGGGGCAGGCTCTGGGGGCGCTGCGGGGTCTCCCCCCGGCCGCACTCACTGGCAGATGGCGTTGGGAGAGAACAGGACGGTGCCGCTGTCCAGCTCCAGCCGCAGCTCCGGCCCGGGGCCCTGAGGCCGCTCTGTGGGGCGGGACAGGCCCAGGCTCAGGCCCGGGCCCGCGCGGGGCCGGGGCGGGCCGGGGTCGCTCCCGGGCGCGGCCGTGCGGGCCGGGGGGGCCGTGGCGGAGCCGCTCTCACCTGCGGGCCCGGCCAGCAGCGGGCGGACGGCCGCGGGGGCGGCGGCGGCGGCCGCGAGCACCTTGAGGGCGGCGGGAGCGCCCGGCGGGACCCGTAGCCGCATGGCGGAGGGGGCGGGGCCGCGCGGCACGGCGGGAGGGGCGCGCGGGGGGCGGGGCCAGGGATCGCTCCGCCCCCGGAGCGCCCGGCTGGACACGCCCACAGAGTCGAGAGGGGGTGGGGGGGAGGTTGTCATGGCAACGGGGACGCGGCTGCGGGGCCGCCATGGCCGGGATGGGATAACGGGATAACGGGATAACAGGGATGGGAACGGGGATGGGATAACGGGATAACGGGGATGGGAACGGGGATGGGATCACGGGGATGGGATAACGGGGATGGGATAACGGGGGTGGGATCACAGGGGTGGGATCACGGGGATGGGATAACGGGATAACGGGGATGGGAACGGGGATGGGAACAGGGATGGGATTCACGTGATGGGATAATGGGATAATGGAATGGGAATGACGGGAATGATGGGATGGATCCATGGGATGGGATAATGGGATAATGGGATTGGACTGGGACCAGAACTGGGATGAGAACAGGGATGGGATAATGGGATGGATCCATGGGATGGGAATGATGGGATGGACCCATGGGACGGGATAATGAGATGAGAATTATGGGATAACAGGAAAATGGGATTGGAACTGGGACCAGAACTGGGATGAGAAGAGGGACGGAATTATGGGATCGATGGGATGGGATGGGATGGGATGGGATGGGATGGGATGGGATGGGATGGGATGGGATGGGAATGATGGGATGGATCCATGGGATGGGATAATGGGATAATGGGATAATGGGATTGGACTGGGACCAGAACTGGGATGGGATGGGAATGATGGGATGGATCCATGGGATGGGATGATGGGATGATGGGAATGATGGGACGGGGCCCAGGGGGTCCCAGGTGCCCCCAGTCCCTTCAGGCTCCGAGGGAACCCACGGGCAAGGTTGGGATTTTACCCAAATTCTGTGAATTCCACCCAAACTCAGTGAACCCCACCCAAATCCCAGCGCATCTAACCCGGATTTCATCCATTTTACCCAAATGTCATCCATTTTACCCAAATGTCATTCATTTTACCCAAATTTGATTCATTTAACCCAAATTTCATTCATTTAACCTAATTTTCTCTTCTATTTAACCCAAATTTCATTCATCTCACCCAAATTTCATTCATTTCACCCAAATTTCATTCATTTTACCCAAATTTCATTCATTTAACCTAATTTTCTCTTCTATTTAACCCAAATTTGATTCATTTAACCCAACTTTCATTCATTTCACCCAAATTTCATCCATTTTACCCAATTTCTGTTCTATATAACCCAGATTTCAGTGGATTTAACCCAATTTTACGAATTTGCCCCTGTTTAAACCACAACTCCGGGTCAAGTTTAACCACTTTTTATTTTTCCACTTAAATATTCTCTTTAAATACAGCATTGTCCTGGGAAACTGCAGAAAAGCAGGAAAAATGAATAATAGTGGGGAGAAGCTTTGGATTCACTGGGTGGCATTAAACGTGGAGTTAAAATGGAAATTAAAAACCACAACATGAAATTAAAAATGGAACAGAAATAAGGAAAGAATAAAGTCAAAAGGGAAATTAAAAAGGAAATAAATTGAATTTAAAAAAAGAAAGAGCAAGTAAAAATTTAATAAAGAAATAAAAAGGCAATAAAAACAAAATTTAAAAAAAAAATTTAAAATTAAATGTAAAAGGAAAGAAAAAGCAAATTCAAAATTAAAGGAATAAAAAAGAAGTGGAACAAAGGGGAACAAAAGCTAAAAAAGGAAACAAAAATGCCATTAGAAGTTCCGAAGCCGCTTTGGGCACCCTGGGGGGGCCTGGGGAGCCCAGGGGGTTTGGGGGCTGTAGCACCAGCGAGGGCCAGATCCACGGAATGCAGGCTGGTCAGATCCAGGAACGCGGGGGGCTGGGGGGGTGGGGAAACCCGGGAATTCTGGGGGGCTGGGGGAATGGGAAAAATCCGGGAATTCTGGGGGGTTGGGATGAAATGGGATAAATCCAGGAATTCCATGGTTTGGGATGAAATGGATAAATCTGGGAATTCTGTGGTTTGGGGGGAAATTGAATAAATCCAGGAATTCCATGGTTTGGGGAGAAATCAGATAATTCTGGGGTTTTGGGGTGGACTTCCATGGTTTGGGGTGGAATGGGATAAATCTGGGAATTCTGGGGGGTTTGGGGGGAAATGGGAAAAATCCGGGAATTCTGTGGTTTGGAGGAAAGTCAGATAAATGTGGAAATTCTGGGGGTTTGGGATGAAATGGGATAAATCCGGGAATTCCGTGGTCTGGGGGGAAATCAGATAAATCTGGGAATTCTGGGGGGTTTGGTGTGGAATTCCATGGTTTGGGGTGGAATGAGATAAATCTGGGAATTCTATGGTTTGGGGGAAATTGAAAAAATCCAGGAATTCTGGGGGGTTTGGGGGGAAATGGGAAAAATCTGTGAATTCTGGGGTTTTGGGGTGCAATGGGATAAATCTGTGAACTCTGTGGTTTTGGGGTGCAATGGGATAAATCTGTGAATTCTGGGGTTTGGGGTGCAATAGGATAAATCCAGAAATTCCATGGTTTGGGGTGCAATGGGATAAATCCAGGAATTCTGTGGTTTTGGGGTGCAATGGGATAAATCTGGGAATTCTGGGGTTTGGGGTGCAATGGGATAAATCTGGGAATTCTGTGGTTTTGGGGTGCAATGGGATAAATCCAGGAATTCTGGGGTTTGGGGTGCAATGGGATAAATCCAGGAATTCCGTGGTTTGGGGTGCAATGGGATAAATCCAGGAATTCCGTGGTTTGGGAAGCACCAGCTGGGGGGCCCAGGGCAGGATTTGGGGTCCCTGCCCCTCTCCCCGGCCCCGGGGGGTCACGCCGGGTTTGGGGCCGTTCCTGGGGGATTTGGGCACCTCCCGGGGGGTCTGGGGGTCACCGAGGCCCCGGGCTGGCAACCGGCCCCTCCCCACCCCAAATCCCCCTGGGAAATCCCCTCTGACCCCCCAAAACCCCTCTGGACTCCCCCAAAGCCCCTGGAGCCCCCCGAACCCCTTCAACGCCCCCCAAGTGCTCTGACCCCCCTCTGACCCCTCCTGGACACCAAAATAACCCCGGCAATGCCCTAAAACCCCTCTGGCCCTGCCAACCCCTGAAATCCCCTCTGGAGCCCTAAAACACCTCTGAACAGCATCACATCCCTCCCTGAACCCCAAAAACACCCTCTGCACCCCCAAATGCCCCCCTGAACCCCATTTTTAACCCTTTACCCCCTTCCTCTGAACCCCCTGAACCTCAAACCCCTTTGAACCCACTCAAGGCCCCTGAATCCCCTTTTAATCCCCCTTAAATCTTCTGAACTCACTTAAACCCCCTTTTGAGCCCCCAAAAACCCTTTAAACCAACCTAAACCCCACCTGAGCCCCTTTAAACTCCTCTGAACCCCCTAAAGCCCTTCTTAAACCCCCTTAAACCCCCCTTCAAGAGCCTAAAAAACCCCTTTGACACCCTCCAACCCCATTGAATCCCCTTGAACCCCTCAAACTCTTTTTAAAGCCCCTTAAACCCCTCGGAACCCCCTTGATCTCCTAGAAGACCCTTTAACTTTCTTTATAAACCCCTTTAGACCCAACTGAACCCCCTTCAGCCCCCTCAAACCTCTCTGAACCCCTAAAACCCCTCTGAACCATTTTAAACCCTCAATGATCCCATAACTCCAGAAACCCCACTTTGAACCTCCCTGAACCCCACTAAAAACCCCTTTAGCCCCTTAAACCCCTTTTAAAACTGTCCCAAACCTCTAAATCCCATAAAAACCCCTCTGAACCCCTTTCAACCCAAAAGATCTCCTCAATGCCCCCAGAACCCCTAAACACCCCACTTTGAACCTGCCTGAAGCCCCCACACACCCCTAAAAACCCCTCTGAGCCTCCTTAAACCCCTTTTTAAACTGTCCTGAACCCCTCAACCCCATAAAAACCCTCTCAACCCCTTTCAACCTCCAAAAATGCCTCAACATCCCCATAACCCCTAAAAACCCCACTTTGAACCTCCCTGAACCCCACTAAAAACCCCACTTTGAACCTCCCCGAAACCCCCTAAAAACCCCACTCTGAGCCCCTTAAACCCCTTTTAACCCCCTCAAAGGGGACAGGTGACCCCCCAGGAGCACCAGGGGACCTCAAACCCCAGAAGTGGTGGGGAGGTCCCACCCCAGTGTGGGAAAACTGCTGGGAAAGCCAAAACCAAGGGTGAAACCAAAAAGTCAGGAGGAGAACGGGGAGGGGGGCAGCTGGACTGGGGGGTTTGGGCCCCTGGGGGGTTTGGGCCCCTGGGACCCCGGGGCTGGGGGCACCCAGGTGAGCAGGGCCAGGGGCACACAGCCCCCCAGGTGAGCAGATCCATGTGAGCAGGTCCCTCCAGGTGAGCAGGGCCAGAGGCACACAGCCCTCCAGGAGAGCAGGTCCAGGTGAGCGGGTCCATGTGCAGGTCCAGGGGAGCAGTTCCAGGGGCACAGATCCCTCAAGGTGAGCAGATCCAGGTGAGCAGGTCCTGGGAGTGCTCAGGTGAGCAGGTCCAGGGGAGCAGATCCAGGTGAGCAGGTCCCTCCAGGTGAGCAGATCCCTCCAGGTGAGTAGATTCCACAAGGTGAGCAGGTCCAGGTGAGCAGATCCATGTGCAGGTCCAGGTGAGCAGGTCCAGGTGAGCAGGTCCCTCCAGGTGAGCAGATTCCACAAGGTGAGCAGGTCCAGGTGAGCAGATCCATGTGCAGGTCCAGATGAGCAGTTCCCTCCAGGTGAGCAGGTCCAGGGGCACAGGTCACTCCAGGTGAGCAGATCCTGGTGAGCAGGTCCATGTGCAGGTCCAGGTGAGCAGGTCCAGGTGAGCAGATCCCTCAAGGTGAGGAGGTCCAGGGGGAGCAGATCCAGGTGAGCAGGTCCCTCAAGGTCAGCAGATCCAGGTGAGCAGATCCTGGGAGTGCTCAGGTGAGCAGATCCCTCAAGATGAGCAGATCCAGGTGAGCAGATCCCTCAAGGTGAGCAGATCCCTCAAGGTGAGCAGATCCAGGTGAGCAGGTCCAGGTGAGCAGGTCCAGGTGAGCAGGTCCCTCAAGGTGAGCAGATCCAGGTGAGCAGATCCCTCAAGGTGAGCAGATCCCTCAAGGTGAGCAGATCCAGGTGAGCAGATTCCACAAGGTGAGCAGGTCCTGGTGAGCAGATCCATGTGCAGGTCCAGGTGAGCAGATCCTGGGAGTGCTCAGGTGAGCAGATCTAGATGAGCAGATCCAGGGGCAAAGATCCCTCAAGGTGAGCAGCTCCCTCAAGGTGAGCAGGTCCAGGTGAGCAGATCCCACAGTCTGTAGAATCCAGGTGAGCAGAACGCAGGATTTGGGGCACAGACCCAAGCAGGTGAGCAGATCCCAGAATCCAAGAGCTTCCAGGTGAGCAAATCCACAGGCAGCCCCACCCCACAGCCCCCTTTCCCCCCCCTCCTGCCTCTTCCAGGCTGGAATTGCTGCTGGGCCAGGTTGATCTCACCTGGCTGAAGCCAAAAAAGAGGCAAAAGCCCCAGAAATGAGAAGTTTCACCCCAAGACAGACCCCAGGGCTGCAGGAAGGTCCGGAGCACAGGTGGGTTTTCCATGAATCCCAGTCCAAGGAAGGGCTGGAGGGACCAGGTGAGCCTGGAGAACCTGAATCCATCCCAGTCTGACCAGTTTGATGCCAGTGGAGAGCCCGGAGCCAGAAGGACACAGGTGAGCAGGAAGCACCTGAGGAGCAGCACAGGGAGCTCCAGAGCAGCAGGAGCAGCAGGAGCTGACACCTGGGCACACCTGCAGGGCTCCGTGGGATGGATCCCGAGGGCAGGAATGGCAGGAACAGCTCTTTGGGAAACACAGCCAGGTGAGGCTCACCTGCAGGGATGGATGGAGCTCACCTGGGACGGGCAAGGAGGCAGCTGAGAGCTCCAGGCCCAGGTGACATCGCACCCACAGGGTAACAGGGACACTCCTGCACATCCCAAATCCTGCTCCTGGAGGGGCAGCTCCAACCCCCAGCAGGGCATGAACATCCCAGAGGGTTCCCACAGGTACAGGTGATCACTTCCAGGTGATGGAGGAGCCAACGAGGAGCTGAAGTTGGTTCAACCCCCCCAGAATGTTCCAGGTGAGTTTGGGAATTCCAGTCCTGGGTCTCTTGTGCCAGTTCCAGGTGTTTCCCCACCCATCCCAGCTGCAGGGGAGTGGGAGCATCACCTGGATGAGGTGGGATGGGAGGCAGCCCAGGTGAGACATTCATGAAACAAACAGGAATTAGGGAAAAATGACTTTTCCCTTAAAAACAAGGAAAACGGAGGCAGCCAAGGGGGACAGAGCTGCCATGGGACCCAGGAGGCTGCAGCTCAGGTGAGTCCTGGCACAGGTGATCTCTGCCAGGTGGGATGGAGAACAGGAAGGCTCCCAGAGGCTGCAGCTCAGGTGAGTCCTGGCACAGGTGACCCCCACCAGGTGAGTGAAGGACTCCTGGCCCTGGGCCAGGTGAATCCTCTGTCCAGAGCAGCCCCCACCAATTAAATAATCAATCCATGGAATAAATAATGGAGCCAGAGGGCCTCAGGCCACTCATATGGGCAGGTGGGGGTGCTCCAGGTGCTCGGGGAGATTTTGGGGTGCTCCTCCCTTGCTCCCAGCAGCAGGGACAGGTGGGACCCCCAGCTCCTTCTCAGGGGGGCTGGAGGCTGGAGCTGGATGCTCCACGTGGCCGCTGCCCCCCTTGGCACCTGCCCGTGGCTCCGGCTGGCAGTAGAGCCCAGGTGCATCGGGCAGGTAGGGCGGGGAGCCCACCTGGGCCGGCTGCCCCGGGGGGTAGCACAGCACAGGAGACTCCAGCGGGAACTGCGCCGGGATCAGGATGGTGGGGGCGAGCCCGGGGCACGGGGGGGCTTTCACCTGCCAGCTGTCATCCAGCTGCTCCCCCAGCACGCAGACCCCGCCCCCCTCTCCCCCAGAGCCGCTTCCGGAGTCTTCCTCAGCCTTCAGCCTCTCCAGCTCCTCGGCCGTCTGCAGGTGCAGCACCGCCCGCTCGTTCTCCGCCAGGTACTCCTGGAAGTCCTGAGTCTCGGGGGGCTGCGGGGGCGGCCAGCTGGGGCCAGCAGCTCCTTCCTCCTCGTCCTCCTCCTCCTCGCGCCGGCTCTGCAGCTCCAGCTTCATCAGGGTGTGCAGGAAGTGCGTGCGGACGCGCAGCGGGTTGAATTCGATGCGCCCGGCCACGTTCCCGCAGCCGTCCCGGGAGCAGCCGCACGGGAACGACGTGCGATCCACCTGGGCACAGGGCACACCCCTGAGCAGCCTGCGGGAGCCCCCAGAGCCCGAATCCCACCCCAGCCAGGAGCCCCCCAGAGCCCGAATCCCACCCGGGCATCCCGCTGGGCTTCATCCCAGCCAGGAGCCCCCCAAAGCCTGAGTCCCACCCCAGACAACCTGGCAGGGCTTTATCCCAGCCAGGTGTCTCCAGTGGGAGGACCCCACAGGCTCACCACCCCAGAGCCTGAATCCCACCCCAGACATCCTGCTGGGGGCTTTATCCCAGCCAGGATCCCCCCAGAGCCTGAATCCCACCCCAAACATCCTGGCAGGGCTTTATCCCAGCCAGGTGTCTCCACAGGTGGAGGATCCTACAGGATCCCCACCCCAGAGCCTGAATCCCAGCCCAGAGTGACCCCAGATCCCACCTGGACAGCAGGAATTTGGCTCTGGGGTAGGGAGAGTTTATACATTCCAGGTATGGCCAAAACACATCTGGAGCTGTTCCTGCTCCTTCAAGGAACAAGAGCACTCCAGCACCTGTTGGACCACAAACCCCAGCAGCCTCTCCTGGCACCCTGCTCCCTCAATGAGAAGGGACATGGGCACAGTGGGGGTGCCTCGAGGGCCCCCTGTCCCCCCTTTTCCCAGCTCACCTGGCACTGGATGCCCTCACCTGGCACACCTGGCTCTCCCCACCCTCATGAAGCACACAAGGAGCAGCCCAAACCCCTCTGTATCTCACCTGACACTGGATGCCAGCCTGGCACACCTGGCTCTCCCCCCACACATGAAGCACACAAGGAGCATCTCCAACCCCCAAACCCCACCCCAACCCCCTGTGTGTCTCACCTGACACTGGATGCCCTCACCTGGCACACCTGGCTCTCCCCACCCCTCGGGAAGCACACGAGGAGCATCCCCAGCCCCCTGTGTGTCTCACCTGGCACACCTGGCTCTCCCCACCCCTCATGAAGCTCACAAGGATCATCCCCAAACCCCCCCCGTGTCTCACCTGGCACTGGATGCCCTCACCTGGCTCTCCCCACCCTTCCCAGCCCCCTGTGTGTCTCACCTGGCACTGGATGCCGGCCTGGCACACCTGGCTCTCCCCACCCTTCCCAGCCCCCCCCGTGTCTCACCTGGCACTGGATGCCCTCACCTGGCACACCTGGCTGTCCCCCCCCCCATCATGAAGCTCACAAGGATCATCCCCAGCCCCCCATGTGTCTCACCTGGCACTGGATGCCCTCACCTGGCTCTCCCCACCCTTCCCAGCCCCCCCCGTGTCTCACCTGGCACTGGATGCCGGCCTGGCACACCTGGCTGTCCCCACCCCTCGGGAAGCTCACGAGGAGCAGCCCCAACCCCCAAACCCCACCCCAAACCCCTGTGTGTCTCACCTGGCACTGGATGCCGGCCTGGCTGCAGGCGCAGGTGCGCGGCTCGCAGGTCAGGCGGCACAGGCAGCCGCACTGCTCGCGGGACAGGCGCAGCGCCCGCAGCTCCTGCCGCTCCTCGGCGTCGATCCTGCGCACGCCCGAGGCGCGCAGCAGCGCCCGGCGCCGCTTGGTGGGCAGCGGCTGCAGGTAGAAATAATCGCCCACCTCCACCTGCCCCACGTCCAGGTCGTCGTCGGACACGTCGGCCAAGGTGAGCCCCGCGGCCTCGGCCGACGGCACCGTGCCGTTCTGGGTCAGCTGCAGCAGAGAAAGGGTTAAAGATCGGCAAGGTCCGCAGTTAGGAGGTTTGGGATGGTAAGCAAGGGTAGGACCTGGCTTGGCCTGGTAAAACACCCCACAAAAGCAGTTAGTTCCTAAGGTCTATGAGGTGGCTTTTCACCTAATCCAGGTGAAAAGGTCCCATGAGGTGGCTTTTCACCTAATCCAGGAGGAAAACTTGAAATTCGGGGAGTTAGAAAGAAAGTTTGGGTTGGTAAGCAAGGGTAGGACCTGGCTTGGTCCTGGTAAAACACCCCACAAAAGCAATTAGTTCCTTTGTTCTCTCCTTTTTCCAGTGAATTGCTCAGGTAGGACATTTTGGCTCCTGTCCAATTGACAATCCTTAAATTTGAGGTGAAGCCCCCAAGGTCCTCTGAGGTGGCTTTTCACCTAATCCAGGAGAAAAACTTGAAATTGAGGGAGTTAGAAAGAAAGTTAGGGTTGGTAAGCCTGTGGATGGGGAGGGAAAGGGTTAAAAATGGGGAAGTTCGGGAGTTAGGAAGAAAGTTTGGGTTGGTAAGCAAGGGTAGGCCCTGGCTTGCTCCTGGTAAAACACCCCACAAAAGCAATTAGCTCCTTTGTTCACTCCTTTCTCAGGTGGGAATTTTTGGCTGCTGTCTAATTGGCAATCCTTAAATTTGAGGTAAAGCCCTCAAGGCCCTATGAGGTGGCTTTTCACCTAATCCAGGAGAAAAACTTGAAATTTGGGGAGTTAGAAAGAAAGTTATGGTTGGTAAACCCTGGGGAATGGGAAGGGTAGGTCCTTGCTTGGTCCTGGTAAAACACCCCACCAAAGCAATTTGTTTCTTTGTTCACTTCTTCTTGTTAATGGCCCAGGTGGAAGTTTTTGGCTGTTGTCTAATTGGCAATCCTTAAATTTGAGGTGAAGCCCCCAGGGTCCTATGAGGTGGCTTTTCACCTAATCCAGGAGAAAAACTTGAAATTTGGGGAGTTAGAAAGAAAGTTAGGGTTGGTGAGCCCTGGGGAATGGGAAGGGTAGGCCCCTGTTGCATGTGCCTCCTCAGGCCAGGTCTCATGAGCTTTTTGAGGTATATAACACACCCAAGATAGCTCAGCCACCTTTGGAGGCATAAAAATCAGCAGCATGGCTTCTGCTGCAGTGCTGGAAACAAAAAGGTTTTATAAAAGACAAAATAACAAACGGAAAAACCGAGCCAGGTGCACGAGGACCTTGCTCCTGGTAAAACACCCCACAAAAGCAATTCATTCCTTTGTTCACTCCTTTTTCTAGTGAAATGCCCAGGTGAGAATTTTTGGCTGCTGTCCAATTGGTTGTCCTTAAATTTGAGGTGAAGCCCCCAGGGTCCTCTGAGGTGGCTTTTCACCCAAACTTCTGGGCTTCTCTCCTTTTCAGGGGGACAAGGATAGCTTTGCCTCTCCATCAACAGGGAGCACATCCCTGCAGGCCCTGGGAAATCAGGCCTTGTGTTTGCTGGATCATGAAACTGCAGCTGGGTAATCAGTATGTGATAAATAATATAATTATTGGATATGATTATTGCTTAATTGTAAGTAGAATTGTGAGAAACTGTGTTAGGGGTTTGAGGGGGATCACGAGAAAGCCCTGCTTGGATGGAATCAATGTGTAACACAGAGCAATGGAAGTTTAGTAATTAACATGTAAGTTATATAACCATATAAAACATGTTCAGCTCGGAAAGCACCTGCATGGAATCATTCTGTGATTTGTGTTCCTGAACACTAACAGAGGGACACGTGTGGGACCACAGGGGTCACCTGGCCAGGTGTGCTTCCCTCTCCCCAAACTGAGCCTTGTCCCTCCCAAGGCTTGTCCAACCCAAGGAAAATTGAATTTTTTTGTTTTGGTTTTTTTTTTTTTTGTTTGTTTGCTTGTTTGTTTTTTGGGGTTTTTTTTTGTTTGGGTTTTTTATTTTTTGGAAAGGCACTGCCAGATTCACCCCAGAACATCCTGATCACCCCCAGGTGCCACCCAGGTGTTTCCCACACCGGTTTTTCCCTGTACCCCCTAAGATCCCCACAAAGGGTTTCCCACCTGGATTCCCCTCAGTCTGCCCCTCTTCCAACCTCACCCAGGCACTTTGCACTTCCCTCTCCCAAACCCCTCCCCAAGGGCTTTCCCACCCCCAAACCCATCCAGGTATTTCCCCCCTCCCAGCCCCAATACCTGGCTCCCCCAAATCCCCACCCAGATACTCTGTCACCCCAAATCCCCTCCAGGTATGACCCCCACTGCTGCCCCTCCAGGTACTTCCCACCTGGATTCCCTCTCCCTTCCTAGGTATTTCCCACATGGATTCCAACTTCCCTCCTTCCCTCCCCAGATATTTCCCACCCCAGATATTTCCCCCTGGATTCCCACTCCCTCCCCAGGTATTCCCCACCTGGACTCCCTCTCTCTCCCCAGCTATTTCCCATCTGGATTCTGCCCTCCCTCCCCAGGTATCTCTCACCTGAATTCCCCTTCCCTCCTCAGGTATTTCCCACATGGATTCCCCCTCCCTCTCTCCCCAGCTCCCCACCTGGACTCCCCCTCCCTCTCCAGGTATTTCCCACCTGAATTCCCTCTCCCTCCCCAGGTATCCCCCCACCTGGATTCCCTCTCCCCCCCTAGGTATTTCCCACCTGAATTCCCTCTCCCTCCTCAGCTATTTCCCACCTGGATCCTGCCCTCCCTCCCCAGCTATTCTCCACCCAGACACTCTCTGTCACCCCAAATCCCCTCCAGGTATTTCCTACCCAGATTCCCTCTCCCTCCCCAGATATCCCCCCCAGATTCTGCCCTCCCTCCCCAGCTATTCCCCACCTGGATTCCCTCTCCCTCCCCAGGTAACTCCCCCCCGGACTCCCCCTCCCTCCCCAGTCCCCCCAGTCCGTGCCCCCTCACCTCTCTCCTCCTGGCGCGCAGTTTCTCCCGGCGCAGGTGCTGCCGCAGGTGCTGCCGGTGGCTCACCTGGCGCAGGTGAGCGAACTGGCTGAGGCTGTACCTGCGGGCACGGTGGTGCCGCGGGGCCATGCCCAGGGAGCTGCCCCCGGCGCTGGGCACGCAGGTGAAGCCCTGGCGCCGGGCGAAGTAGTAGACGGTGACCTGGGCGAAGCGCACGCGCTTCCCGCCCCGGCGCGCCCGGGAGCGCCGCAGGATGGACGGGGCTGCGGGCACAGGGGGGTCAGCATGAGATCACAGCCAAATTTATACAAAACTCACCCATTTTCCCCTCCAAAATTGAAAAATCCCCTTCATTTCCCCTTAATTCCTCCCCCAAAAATGGTCAGGGAATGCACCGCAGGATGGACGGCACTGCAGGAACAGGGTGAGTTAGCACAGGGTCACACCCAAAACTATATTAAATTCACCCATTTTCCCTCTATCTGCCTCCAAACTTTAAAAATCCCCACTATTTCCCCTTAATTCCCCCCTGCAAATGGTCAGAATTCCCCTCCAAAATTGAAAAATATCCATTATTTCCCCTTAATTCCCTGCAAATGGTCAGGGAATGCACCGCAGGATGGACGGGGCTGCAGGCACAGGGTGAGTTAGCATGAGATCACACCCAAAATTACATTAAATTCACCCATTTTCCCTCTATTTCCCTCCAAAACTGAAAAATCCCCATTACTTCCCCTTAATTCCTTCCCTGAACGTGGTCAGGGAATGCACCGCAGGATGGATGGGGCTGCAGGCACAGCACGGGATCACACCCAAAATTACATTAAATTCACCCATTTTCCCCTCTATTCCCTGCCACAACTGGAAAATCCCCATTACTTCTCCTTAATTCCCCCCTGCAAATGGCCAGAATTCCTCTCCAGGGAATTCACCGCAGGATGGACAGGGTTGTAGGCACAGCGTGAGTTAGCACGAGATCACACCCAAATTTATACAAAATTCACCCATTTTCCCTCTATGTCCCTTCCAAAACTGAAAAATCCCCATTATTTCCCCTTAATTTCTTCCCTGAACGTGGTCAGGGAATGCACCGCAGGATGGACGGGGCTGCGGGCACAGCATGAGTTAGCACAGGATCACACCCAAATTTATACAAAATTCACCCATTTTCCCCTCAATTTCCCTCCAAAACTGAAAAATCCCCATTATTTCCCCTTAATTCCTCCCCTGCAAATGGTCAGAATTCCTCTCCAGGGAATCCACCAGAGGATGGACGGGGCTGCTGGCACTGCGCAGTCAGCAAAACATCACCCCAAAATTATACAAAATTCACCCGTTTTTCCTGTATCTCCCTCCAAAATTGAAAAATCCCCATTATTTCCCCTTAATTCCTTCCCTGCAAATGGTCAGAATTCCCTTTCAAAATTGAAAAATCCCCATTATTTCCCCTTAATTCCCCCCTGCAAATGGTCAGAATTCCTCTCCAGGGAATTCACCGCAGGATGGACGGGGCTGCGGGCACAGGGTGAGTTAGCACGAGATCACACCCAAAATTATACAAAATTCACCCATTTTCCCCTCTATTTCCCTCCAAAACTGAAAAATCCCCATTATTTCCCCTTAATTCCTTCCTGCAAATGGTCAGAATTCTCCTCCAGGTTCCCTACAAACTCGCCCAAAATCCATCCTCAACTCCCCCGAAGTTTCCCAAATTTCAAAGGACATTCAAGCCCATGAACTCCCCCAATAATTCCCCATGAATGCCCCTATTCCCCAAACTTCCAAAAAATCACAGAAATTCCCCCAAGCTTCCAAAAAGTAAAAATTCCCTCCGAATTTCCTCAAAATTTCAAAAAATCTCAGTTACCCCACAAATTCTAAAGATTCACCAAAAATTTTAAAAAAAAAACAAATTAAAAAAGAACTCCACAAATCCCCCAGAATTAAAAACCCCCAAACCCAACTAAAAACCCCCAAACCCAAAAACCGCTATTCTACAAACCCCCCCCCCCGAAAACCCTAAAAATTCTCCCGAAAAAATTGCTAAAAAAATCCCAAAAAATCCCCCATCATCCCCTGACACCCAAATTCCCAAAACCCGTTAAAAATCCATTAGAATTCCACCCAAAACCCAAACCCCCTGCCCGGGGCTCACGCGCGGCGCTGCCGGTGCTGCCGCCGCTGTCGCAGCTGTCGCCGCTGTCGCTGGTGGCGATCTCGTCGTCCGAGGTGGCGCCGCTGGACGATCCCGATCCCAATCCCGATCCCGATCCCAATCCCGATCCCGGTCCATCCTCCGGCTTGCGCTTGCTGGCGGCGCTCGGGACCGCGGCCATCGGGGCTCGGCTCGCATGGAGAGCGCGGCGGGAGCGGACGGGACCGGAGCGCCCTGCGGGAGCGGCGGGACAGCGCGGATAAATCCCGGGGAACGGCCCGATCCCAGGCGGAGCTGCAGGCTCCAGCCCCCGGTGCGTGGATCTCAGGAGTCACGCTGGGATGGGCAGGAGAGGCTTTGGGTTTTCCAGGAGTTCTGCCCTCCCCATCGCGGAGAAATCCCGGTTCCCACGGGAGCTCCCCGTGGCAGCCCCATCACCGGGGGTCTGCACAAACATTCACCCCAGCTCCTTCTATCCCAGCTGTTCCACTCGGGATGGATTTGGGATGGAATTAACCCACATTCACCCCTGGAACATCCTGATCACCCCCTAAAATCTCCCCACAAACATTCACCCCAGCTCCTTCTATCCCAGCTGTTCCACTCGGGATGGATTTGGGATGGAATTAACCCAGATTCACGCCTGGAACATCCTGATCACCCCCTAAAATCTCCCCACAAACATTCACCCCAGCTCCCTGCATCCCAGCTTCTCCATTTGGGATTGATTTGGGATGGAATTAACCCACATTCACCCCTGGAACATCCTGATCACCCTCTAAAATCCCCAAAAGATCTCCCCACAAACATTCACCACAGCTTCCTCCATCCCAGCTGTTCCACTTGGGATTGATTTGGGATGGAATTCACCCCAAACGAAAGGAAATGCTTTGGTTTTTCACCCAAAAAAAACCAGGACTTTGGGATTCATTTGGGATAGAATTCACCCCAAACCAAAAGAAAAGCTTTGGCTTTCACCCAAAAATATGGCATTTCAGGATTGATTTGGGATGGAATTCACCCCAAACCAAAGGAAAAGCCATTTCTGGTTGGGCTTTTTTGAAGAGGCACTGCCAGACTCACCCCTGGAACATCCTGATCACCCCCTAAAATCCCCTAAAGATCTCCCCACAAACATTCACCCCAGCTCCTTCTATCCCAGGTTCATCTCTGGAACATCCTGATCATCCCCTAAAATCCCCTAAAGATCTCCCCACAAATATTCAGCCCAGCTTTGCCTATCCCAGCTTCTCCATTTGGGATGGAATTCACCCCAAACCAAAGGATAAGTTGAGGTTTTCACGCAAAAAATGGAATTTTAGGATTGACTTGGGATGGAATTCATCCCAAACCAAAGGAAAAGCAGCTTTTTTGTTGGTTCTTTTTTGGAAAGACATTGTCAGATTCACCCCTGGAACATCCTGATCACCCCCTAAAATCCCCTGAAGATCTCTCCACAAACATTCACCCCAGCTCCCTGCATCCCAGCTTCTCCATTTGGGATTGATTTGGGATGGAATTAACCCAGATTCACCCTTGGAACACCCTGATCACCCCCTAAAATCTCCAGACATTCAGCCCAGCTTCCTCCATCCCACCTTTCCCATTTGGGATTGATTTGGGATGGAATTCACCCCAAATCAATGGAAAAGCTTTGGTTTTTCACCCAAAAAAAACAGGATTTCGGGATTCATTTGGGATAGAAATCACCCCAAACCAAAAGAAAAGCCATTTTTTGGTTGGGGTTTTTTTTTTTTTTAAGAGACACTGCCAAATTCACAACTGGAACATCCTGATCACCCCCTAAAATCTCCACAGAAACATTCAGCCCAGCTTCCTCCATCCCAGCTGTTCCACTTGGGATTGATCTGGGATGGAATTTTGGGATTGATTTGGGATGGAATTCACCCCAAACTGAAGCAAAAGTGATTTTTTTGGTTGGGTTTTTGGAACACCCTGATCACCCCCTAAAATCTCCAAACATTCAGCCCAGCTTCCTCTATCCCAGCTTTTCCATTTGGGATTGATTTGGGATGGAATTCACCCCAAACCAAAGGAAAAGCTTTGGTTTTCACCCAAAAAAAAAAGGGATTTCAGACAGAATTCACCCTAAACCAAAGGAAAAGTGTTGGTTTTTTGTTTGTTTTTTTTTTTTTTTTTTTTTTTTTTTTTTTTTTTGGTTGGGTTTTTCTTGGAAAGGCACTGCTAGATTCACTCCTAGAACATCCTGATCACCCCCTAAAATTCCATAAAGTTCAGAATAACCACTGGATGCTCCAAGAATTCCCACTCCATCACAGACTGGGAATGAGCCTCCCTGGGATTTGCCTGCTCCACACCCCTTAATCCCAAAAAAACTAAAAAAAAAAAAAAAATCCCAAATAACCCCTGGCAATATTTGGGATTTGGGGAAATTTCCAGTACCAGGTGGGGCAAGGGAATTTTTGGACCTGATTCCTATTGGGAAACTTCCAGGATGAATCTGGGAGTCCCCCAGGATGCTCTGGAGCCCTTTGGGGTTGGGCTTTGGGGGATTTGTCAGATCTGTCCCCTCCAGAAAGGAACGTTGGGGTCCCAAAAGGAAGAACAGGAATTCCCAACCCAGGCACCAGTTCAGGGTGAAATCCTGGGTTTTTGGGTTTTTTTTGGGGAGGAAAAATGGGGAATCCTGTGTTAGAGGAGGGAAAACAAGAAGGAGTTATCAATCCCAGGAGGAGCAGAGGTGGAAAACACCCTCACCCCCTCCCAGCTGCCTAAAATGGCTGAAAATCCTCAAATTATTCCCTAAAACTGCATTTTCATAGAAAATTGGAGCTGGAGTCTGGGTGGGATCCCACCACCTGCACAAGGATCCTTCCCTGATAGATCTGACAGGATGGGATTCCTATTCCTCACCTGAAATCCCAAATTATTCCAAATTATCCTTTCTATGATGTAAAGAAACTCCTGTAAGAGTCAGAATGAAGGAAAAAATAAACCCAAATAAGTTTAAATACCAAGTTTCCATTTTTCACCCATTTTTAAATCAGAAGGAATTTAAAATGAGGAACAAAAAAATGGGTTCAAAAGCTGAGGAAATGGGGAATTTCAAGGATTAAACCTCACCAAAAAGAGTTAAATTAATTTTTTTCCCCATGTTCTGGAATCATTTCTGGAGCAGGGAAGGGATCAGGAGAGTTTGGGATTCCTGAACTCAGGAGCTGATCTGGGAAATCTCCTGGCTGAAAGAGCCTGGGAAGGAGGGATGGGTGTCCCCAAAGTGTTGGGGGACAGAAAGGTGACCCCAAAAAACCTCCTTGGGCCCTGTGTCCTTCACTGGAATTGGGAGATCAAGGGGGGCCCACGAACAGCTGGATCAGAGCCCAGGAGGTGAAGGGGACCCCAAAGGTGTCCCATAATACCTGGGGGGATGGAAAAAAGGATCCCACAAAAATCAAGGGGCAGGGGTGGAAGAGAAGCCAGAGCAGCCGCATGCAGGTGAGGGTGGGG
Organism: Passer domesticus; assembly: GCF_036417665.1. NCBI lineage: Eukaryota > Metazoa > Chordata > Aves > Passeriformes > Passeridae > Passer > Passer domesticus. Next base: position 1,834,071 of record NC_087504.1, read on the forward strand.
CAGCAGCAGCCCCTTCCAGGGGGTCTCACCTGCCCCGGGGTCACCTGGGACCCCCAGAACCACCTGGGGGGGTGTGAGCCTGGAGAGGGATCAGCCCAACAGCCCTCCCCACCTCTGGGGACACCTGAGCCCCAGGTGTGACCTCCCACCATCATCATCATCACCAGCAGCTTCTGGAGGACCCCCAGCACAACCCCTGCCTGCCCCCCACGGGGTCCCCAAGGCCACTCAGAGCACCTCAGTGCCCCCCCAGGTACAGCAGAGGGGAGACCCCACCAGGACCCCCAAAAACCCCTCCCCAAATATAATGGGGGGCCTATATTATAACAGGGAGCTGTAAGGGCCCCCACCCCCTCTATAGACCCCAATCCCCCACAGCCACCCCCAGATGTTCCCAGCAGGGGCACCCCCACATTTCATACAGCCCCCCCCCCATTTCCCACAGGTCCCCAGTTCCAAGGACCCCCCCTCACCCCCCATCTCCTACAGACCCTTCTGTAAGGCCCACCTGGATCCCCCACACCCCCTACAAGCCCCCCAGCTGCAGGGCACCCCCTTGCCCCAGAGGCCTTCAAGCTCCGAGCCCCTCCCCACGCATCCCCCCTGCCCTATAGCCCCCCACCCATAACGCCCCCCCTCCCAGCCCCCCCACATCCCCTGTGGCTGTGAAGCCCCCAGACCCTTTCACCCCCATCCCTGATAGTGCTGGAACCCCCCCATCCCCTACAGCCCCCTCCCCCCATTCCTTGGAAACCCCCCCCCCATTCCTTGGAACCCCCAAATCCCTCACAGCTCCCCCCATTCCCTCACAGCCCTCATCCCCTGGAACCCCAAATCCTCACAGCACCCCCAACCCCTCACATCCCCCATGCCCCGGAACCCCAAATCCTTCACAGCTCCCCCCATTCCTTGGAACCCCCAAATCCCTCACAGCTCACCCCATTCCCTCACAGCCCCCCCAGTCCCTCACAGCCCTCATCCCCTGGAACCCCAAATCCTCACAGCACCCCAAATCGCTCACAGCCCTCCCAAATCCCTCACAGCCCCAGATCCCTCACATCCCCCATCCCCTGAACCCCCAATCCTTCACAGCTCCCCACCCCCTAGAGCCCCCACATCCCTCACAGCTCCCCCCAATCCCTCACAGCCCAAACAAATCCCTCACATCCCCCATCCCCCGGAACCCCCAATCCCTCACAGCTCCCCCCAATCCCTCACAGCCCAAACAAATCCCTCACAGCCCTCATCCCCTGGAACCCCCAAATCCTCACAGCACCCCCCATTCCCTCACAGCCCTCATCCCCTGGAACCCCAAATCCTCACAGCACTCCCAACCCCTCACATCCCCCATCCCCCGGAACCCCAAATCCCTCACAGCCCCTCCAGATCCCTCACATCCTCCATCCCCTGAACCCCCAATCCCTCACAGCCCCCATCCCCTGGAACCCCAAACCCCTCACAGCCCCCATCCCCTGGAACCCCAAATCCTTCACAGCCCCCCCAGATCCCTCACAACCTCCCCATCCCCTGGAACCCCAAATCCTCACAGCACCCCAAATCGCTCACAGCCCTCCCAAATCCCTCACAGCCCCAGATCCCTCACATCCCCCATCCCCTGAACCCCCAATTCTTCACAGCCCCCCACGCCCTAGAGGCCCCACATTCCTCACAGCCCCCCCAAATCCCTCACAGCCCCCCCAGTCCCTCACATCCCCCATCCCCCGGAACCCCAAATCCCTCACAGCCCCCCCATCCCTCACAGCCCTCGTCCCCTGGAACCCCCAAATCCCTCACAGCCCCCCCAGTCCCTCACATCCCCCATCCCCCGGAACCCCAAATCCCTCACAGCCCCCCCATCCCTCACAGCCCTCGTCCCCTGGAACCCCCAAATCCCTCACAGCCCCCCCAGTCCCTCACAGCCCTCCCCGCCCCCCACAGGCGGGGCCGCCCCCCCCGCTCTCCTTCCAGCCCCCGAGGCCGGCCCTGCCGCCCTTCCCCCGCCACTCACCGGTGCCCGGGGGGGTTCTGGGGCCCGGCTGGGGGCGGGGGGCGCTGGGGGGGCCCCGGGGCCGCTCCCGGGGGGGTCCGGGGCCGCTCCCGCCCCGCCGCGCGCGCCGACAACAATGGGGCCGCGGCCGCTGCGCCGCCGCCTTTATACCGCCCCGCGTCACGTGACCGCCGCGCCGCCGCCGCGCCGCCGCCAGGCACCATGGGAAACCGAGTCCCCTGGGGACGCGGGGCCGTGCTGGCGCGGGGTGTGATGGGAAATGGAGTCCGGAAGTGCGGGTATGGGGCGCTGAGGGGGAGCGTGGCCTCGCGGAACGGTTCGGGGGGAAAAGGAGCTCAAAGATCGCCCAGAGCCACCCCTGGCACGGCAGGGACACCTCCCGCTGCCCCAGGCTGCTCCAGCCTGGCTGGGCACTGCGGGGATCCAGGGGCAGCTCTGGGAATTCCATCCCAGGGCCTGCCCACCCTCCCGGGGAGGAATTCCTGCCCAGCCCACCCCGGCACTGGGAGCCATTCCCTGTGTGCTGTCCGAAATAAATGGGCAGATCTTTCTCCTTTTTAATGCCTTTATTAAGAAGAATCAGCTCAGGTGGGGAGAAATCGACGGGGACGCCGCCGCTGCTCCCAGGCGTGGCACGGAGGAGGAGGAGGAGGAGGAGGGTGATGCAGCTTTGTCCGCTGGTCTGCAGGCAGAGCTGGGGATTCCGTCCTCACGGGAGAGTCGCAGATTCCTAGCTTTTTTTGTCTAACACCCCGGGGCGTCTCTTTAATCAACGTCTTTTCAGGTTAGGGTGAGAAGCAAAAAGGATCCAAGCAGGTATGGGACTGCGCTCCCATCCTTAGGCGTCACTTAGGTCACTTGTTGGCTCGTGATTTTAGGGGTTTTCCTGGGAAAACTGTAACAATTCGGGGCGCAATGCATTTCTCATCTGCATACTGGCTCTGATGTCACTCCTATCCTGGTACTTGGGAGGGTGCCGTGTCCCTCAGGGGGACAATGGTTAATCACCAGCCATTAACAGGTAATTGAAAAACTCCTCTTTAGCAGTGAAACTAGCTTACAGCAACTGGTCTGACTTGTTTTTAACTCTGCAACCTAAAAAAAATATAGATAACTTTCTATTCATAACACAGGGCCTGCCCACCCTCCCAGGGAGGAATTCCTGCCCAGCCTCCCACCCCTGGCAGTGGGAGCCATTCCCTGTGCCCTGTCCCTCCATCCCTGTCCCCAGCCCCTCTCCAGCTCTCCTGGAGCCCCTCAGGCCCTGCAGGGGCTCTGAGCTCTCCCTGCAGTGGGGTGCAACATTGCCGTGGGGTGCCAGGCCGGGTCAGCAGCTGGGGACATTGGGATGGGACACTGGGGTTGGGACACCGGGATGGGACACTGGGATAGAGTCACTGGGGTGGTCAGCACCAGGATGGTCACTGGGACAATGGGATGGGACACCAGGATGGGACACCAGGATAGAGTCACTGGGGTTGGGACATTGGGATGGGACAGATTTGGGACATCAGGTTTGGACAGTGAAATGAGACACTGGGGTGCAACATTGCCATGGGGTGCCAGGCTGGGTCACCAGCTGGGGACATTGCAATGGTCACTGGGGTTGGGACACCAGGGTGGTCACTGGGATTGGGACATTGGGATGGGCACGGGGGTTGGGACATTGGGACTGGGATAGAGACACTGGGGTGGTCAGCACCAGGGTGGTCACTGGGGTTGGGACACCAGGATGGGACACTGGGATGGGACACCAGGGTGGTCACTGGGATTGGGACATTGGGATGGGCACGGGGGTTGGGACATTGGGACTGGGATAGAGACACTGGGGTGGTCCAGCACCAGGATGGTCACTGGGGTTGGGACACCAGGATGGGACACTGGGATAGAGTCAGTGGGGTGGTCAGGACCAGGATGGTCACTGGGAAAATGGGATGGGACACCAGGGATGGTCAGCACCAGGATGGGTCACTGGGGTTGGGACACTGGGGTTGGGACATTGTGGCCAGGATGTGTCCAGCGCCCTCAAATCCCTCTCCATGGGGTCCCCCATGTCCCAGATCCTTCTCCCAGGTGCTCCCAGTCCCTTCCTGGCCCAGCTGGGCCCAAGGTCGGCCTGGCCCAGGTGCAGAGCTGGGCTGTGCTGAGCTCCCGGGGCTGCCTCGGCCCCTCTGGGCTCTGGGGGTGACACAGGGGGAGCCCTGGCCTGGGACACCTGACTGGGGACACTGGGGTGGGACACAGAGATGTGACAGTGGCATGAGGCTGGGACACTGAGATGGGGGCAGTGGGGTGGGGACACTGCCCTGGGAAAGCGGGATGGGGACATCCAGATGGGACACAGGGGTGGGGACACAGGGATGGGACACCAGGATAGGGACCCTGGTGAGGTCAGCACCAAAATAGTCACTGGGACAATGGGATGGGACACCAGGGATTGGGACATTGGGATAGGTCACTGGTGTTGGGACATTGGGATGGGACAGCAGGATGGTCACTGGGGTTGGGACACCAGGGTGGGACCCCGGGATGGGACAAGGCAGGATAGGACATGGAATGGGGACGTTACAATGGCCTGGATGGGACACAGCGAGGGGGACACGGGGTGATGTCCCAGGAGCCCCCAGGGACAGTTTGGGAGAGGGGACAGTGACATCACCTTGGCAGCCCCGTGGGGTCACTCAGGAGTGGCTGCAGGGTGGCTCAGGTGTCACTCAGGACCCGGGGGGGTTGCTGTGTGGGGTCCCCTGGGGTGGGCACCCTGGGCACTTTGTCACTGCGCTGGCAGGAGCCACCAGGGGTGGGACGGGGGCTCTGGGGACCTGGGGTGGGACCCTGCTCCCGTCTGTCCCCTGGCGTGGCTCTTGTCCTCCCAGGAAGGGACCCCAACACCAGCCCTGCCGTGGCCTTGGTCCCTCAGGGGCTGTGGCCTTGTCCCTGGTGTCCTTGTCCCCGGGTGTCCAGCCTCATGTCCATTCTGTGTCCTTGTCCTTGTCCTTCACGTGCCCCCTGTGGGTCCCAGTCCCTGTCCCTGTTTCTGCCATGTCCCTGTCCCCAGTGTGCCCATGCCAGCGTCCTGGAGTGTCCCTGTCCCTGCTGTGTCCCTGGCATGTCCTTGTCCCTGGAATGTCCCTGTCCCTGCAGTGTCCCTGCCCACCCTGTGTCTGTCCCCACATTCCTGGAGTGTCTGTCCCTGTCCCGTCCCTGTCCTTGTCCCTGCTCTGTCCCTGTGCACCATGCCATGTCCCTGTCAGCGGTCTCTCCTTGTCCCCTGTGTGTCCCACTGTCCTGCTCTGGCCCTGGCATGTCCATGACCGTGGCGTGTCCCTTCCCGTGTCCTGTCCCATGTGCCACCAATCCCCACGTCCCTGGAGTGTCCCTGTCCCTGACCGTGGTGTGTCCTTGTCCCTGTCCCTGGCATGTCCCCATCCCTGGAGTGTCCCTGTCCCTCCCTGTCCCTGGTGTGTCCCTGGTGTGTCCCTGTCCCTGTCCCCGTCCCTGTCCCAGTCCCTGGTGTGTCTCTGTCCCTGTCCCAGTCCCTGGTGTGTCCCTGTCCCTGTCCCTGTCCCTGTCCCTGTCCCTGTCCCAGTCCCTAGTGTGTCCCTGTCCCTGGTGTGTCCCAGTCCCTGTCCCAGTCCCTGGTGTGTCTCTGTCCCTGTCCCAGTCCCTGTCCCAGTCCCTGGTGTGTCCCTGTCCCTGTCCCTGTTCCTGTCCTTGTCCCTGTCCCTGTCCCTGCCGTGTCCTACCGGGGCAGGATGACCCTGGCAGGTGCTGGGTGGGGGAGGGGGGGGTCCAGGGGCATTCCTGTTGAAAGTCCCCCCCACCAAAGGCCACGCCCAAGAGCAGCCACACCCACTGACCACGCCCATCGATCACGCCCACTGACCACGCCCATCGATCACGCCCACTGACCACGCCCATCGATCACGCCCACTGAACATGCCCCACCACCCCCGTAGGCCCTTTAGCCCCTCCCATCCCTAAGTCCCTCCCACCCCAAGCCCCTCCCACCCCATAGCCCTTTATCCCAAAGCCCCTCCCACCCCAAAGCCCCCTCCCACACCACAGCCCCTCCCACCAAAGCCCCTCCCACCCCAAAGCCCCCAATCCCCAAAGACCCCCATCCCCAAAGCCCCTCCCACCCCCAAGCCCCTCCCACCCAATGCCCCCACAGTCCCAAAGCCCCTCCCACCCCAGCCCCTCCCTCCCCAGCCCCTCCCTCCCACCAAAGCCCCTCCCACCCCAAAGCCCCCAATCCCCAAAGACCCCCATCCCCCCAGCCCCTCCCTCCCCAGCCCCTCCCTCCCCAGCCCCTCCCCGTTCCGGAAGGACGAGGCCGGTTTCGGGCTGGTTAAAATCTCACCATCCATTGGGTAGAAAAGGGCGGGGGGGGGCAGCCCCTCCCCCAGCCCCTCCCCCACCCACCCGGGGGGCTCCGGGGGTCCCGGGGGGGGGGAGGGGCCGAGACTTGGCACAAAAATCCTGGCGGCAGCGGGGGGAGGGGCCGGGCGGTAGAAAACGGAGTGGGGACATCAGGGAGGGGACCCTGTGCCCGGGGGGACCCCGCCACCACCCCCCCCCAAAGTACAAAAGAGCTAAAAACACCGCGGGGGGGCGGGGGGCTGCGGGGACCCCCGGGCCGGGCTGGCCCGGGGTGGTGGCACTGGGTGGTGGCCCATGGCAGTGGCCCTGGGGGGGTTCTGGGGGTGTCCCACAGGTGGCCGGTGGTGGTGGCACACGGGGTGGCCCAAGGGAGGGGGACCATAGTGGCAGTGGCCCTGGAGTGGCCACCCGGGGGGTGGCACTGTGTCACGCCAGCGGCCGTGGGCCTGGGGACACCCCAGGGACAGCCGGCGGTGGTGGCCCGTGGGGTGACCCGGCAGGGACAGCCACCCCTGGGGTGTCCCGGGCTTGGTGGCCCTGGAATGGTGACCCCTAGAGTGACCCAGCAGGGACAGCCACCCCGGGGGTGTGCCGGGCTTGGTGGCCCTGGGGGTGGCCCGTGGGGTGACCCAGCAGGGACAGCCACCCCAGGGGTGTCCTGGGGTTGGTGGCCTTGGAATGGTGACCCCTAGAGTGACCCAGCAGGGACAGCCACCCCTGGGGTGCCCCAGGAATGGTGGCCCATGGGATGGCCCCCAGGAGGGTCGGTGACCCAGGGGTGGCCCAGCCGCGGCCGGTGGCTCTGGGGACACCGTCGGGGTGGCTGGCAGCAGGGGGGTGGGTGGCAGCAGTGACCCTCGAGGCTGCCCGTGCCCGCTGTCCCGGTGCCACCTCCCTGCCAGCCCCCGGGGGTGCCATCCGCGCAGCCCCGCGGCTCCGGGGGCCGGTGGCACGCCCGGTGGCACGCCCGGTGTCCCCTAGTCGCCGGCCATGCACTTGAAGCGGTTCTTGAAGAAGAAGAGGCGCTGCTTGAGGCGCAGGCTGTCGTCGCGCGCCGCCGGGTACCGGTACCGGTTGTACTGGCGCTCGCCCTCCGAGCGCCGCCACGGCAGCGCCAGCTTGGACGCGTGGTCCACCACCACGTCCTCGCACGAGCCCACGTGCAGCACGCCCAGCCCGTCGATGAAGAACTCTGCGGGGCACAGGGGGACCCCAAAAGAGGATCAGAGGTGCCGTGGGGTGGTTCATGGTGGCTCTGATCCCGTGAGCCCATGTGGGGGGGAAACCAGTGTCCCCCTTGTCTCTGACCCCATTGTGGGGGGAATCCAGTGTCCCCCTTGTCTCTGACCCCATTGTGGGGGACCCCAATGTCTCCCCTTGTCTCTGACCCCATTGTGGGGGACCCCAGTGTCCCCCCTTGTCTCTGACCCCATTGTGGGGCACCCCAATGTCTCCCCTTGTCTCTGACCCCATTGTGGGGGACCCCAGTATCCCCCTTGTCTCTGACCCCATTATGGGGACCCCAGTGTCCCCCCTTGTCTCTGACCCCATTATGGGGACCCCAGTGTCCCCCGTTGTCTCTGACCCCATTGTGGGGCACCCCAATGTCCCCCCTTGTCTCTGACCCCATTATCAGGGACCCCAGTGTCCCCCCTTGTCTCTGACCCCCGGAACTGGGGGGCCCCCAGTGTTCCCCTTTATGTCTGACCCCAGCACCCCCTTATCTCTGACGCCCTGAATTGTGGGGGACCCTGGCATCCCCCCTTATCTCTGACCCCATTGTGGGGGACCCCAGCATTGCTCCCCTTTATCTCTGACCCCTGCATTATGGGGGGGACCCCAGCACCCCTTTATCTCTGACCCCCCGAACTGGGGGAACCCAGCACCCCCTTATCTCAGACCTCCCAGACCCCTCGGAACCCCCTTAGACTGAGCCCCAAATCCCCCCAGATGCCTCAGGACCCCCCCCCCCCAGACCCCTCGGGAACCCCTTAACCTGATCCCCCAGACCTCTCGGGCACCCCCAGACCCCTCTGGCACCCCCTAGCCTGAACCCCCAGTCCCCTCAAGACACCCCCAGACCCCTCTGACATCCCTTAACCCAACTCCCAGACCCCTCTGGCACCCCCAGACCCCTCGGGACCCCCCAGATCCCTCAGGACCCCCCCAGACCCCTCTGGCACCCCCTAGCCTGACCCCCAGACCCCTCAGGACCCCCAGACCCCTCGGGACTCCCTTAGACCGAGCCCCCAAACCCCCTAGACCCCTCTGGCACCCCCAGACCCCTCTGGCATCCCTTAACCTGAACCCCCAGACCCCTCAGCACCCCCAGACCCCTCGGGCACCCCTTAGTCTGAACCCCCAGACCCCTCAGGACCCCCAGACCCCTCAGCACCCCCAGATCCCTCAGCACCCCCAGACCCCTCTGGCACCCCTTAGCCTGATCCCCCAGACCCCTCTGGCACCCCCAGACCCCTCAGGACCCCCAGACCCCTCAGACCCCTCTGGCACCCCCAGACCCCTCAGCGCCCCCAGACCCCTCAGCACCCCCAGACCCCTCAGCACCCCAGACCCCTCGGGACCCCCAGACCCCTTCCCCCCGTTCCCCGCTCCTCACCGAGGTGCGCCACGCGGCGCAGGCGGGGGTCGAAGCCCACCTGGCGCACCTTGTCGGTGCGCGCCAGGAAGAAGTTGACGACGCCGTCGGTGACCACGCAGGCTGGGAAGCCGGCCAGGCGGTGGTGGAAGCCGGGCCGGGTCCGCAGGCAGTCGCCCCCCGCGCCGCCCCCGCGCACGCTCAGCCGCTGCCGGTACGTGGTGGTGTAGCCGGTGATCTCCCGCACCGCGCCGCCCACCTGCGGGCACAGCGCCGCGCTGGGGGGGCGCTGCGACCCCCAGGGACAGCCCGGGACCCCCAGGGACCCTCGGGACCCCCAGGGACAGCCTGGGACCGCCGGGGACAGCCTGGGACCCCCAGGGAACCTCGGGATCCCCAGGGACAGCCAGGGATCCACAGGGACAGCCCGGGACCCCCAAGGACAGCCCGGGACCCTCGGGGACCGCCAGGGACCCCCAAGGACAGCCCGGGACCCCCAGGGACAGCCTGGGACCCCCGGGGACAGCCTGGGACCCCCAGGGACCCTCGGGACCCCCAGGGACCCCCAGGGACAGCCCGGGACCCCCAGGGAACCTCGGGACCCCCAGGGACAGCCAGGGACCGCCGGGACCCCCAGGGACAGCCAGGGACCCCCAGGGACAGCCCGGGACCCCCAGAGACTGCCGGGACCCCCAGGGAACCTCGGGACCCCCAAGGAACCTCGGGACCCCCAGGGACTGCCCAGGATAGCCCAGGACTCACGGGAGTGACTGGGACTCCCAGGGACCCCCGGGACCCCTGGCATTGCCCACCGGTAGGATGGGGCTGCTGAGCTGGGACTGTGCCAGCACCCGGGCACCGGGACCCCCTGAGCCCCCACCGGGACCCCCTGAACCCCCATCTGGGCACCGGGACCCCCAGAGCCCCCACCCGGGCACCAGGACACCCTGGCCGGGCACTGGGGCCCCTTGAGCCCCCGTCCGGGCACCGGGACCCTCAGCCTCGCCCACCTGGGCACAGGAACTGCCGCACCGGTGTCCCCAGGGGTGTCCCCAGGGTGCCACCCACCCACGACCCCCGGGACCCCCAGCACCGCCCACCGGGGGGCACTGCAGGGCACGGGGGGCAGCGGGGCAGCCCTGGCACCGGCACGGGGCACCGGCAGCGCCAAACCCGGACCGCCCGTGTGCCCTGTGCCAGCCCCGGGCTGCTTCTGTCTGAGGCCACCCTCCCCCGGCCGTCCCTGCCCCCCGCGTGCCCGGCTGGTGCCCCCCCAAAGCCCCCCGTGCCCCGCACCGGTCCAGGCTGGGCACGGGAACCAGGGGCACCCCCAGACCACAGGGACCTGCTGGCCGTGCCCCCCAACCCCGTGCCCCCTGCAGCCCCCCTGGTGCCCCCCGTGCCCCGGTACCTCCTGGAGCTCCCTGGAGCTCACCGTGCCCCCTGCAGTGCCCCCAAACCCCCCATACACCTGCAGCCCTCTGTGCCCCCCGTGCCCCCTGCAGCCCCCGGTGCCCCCTGCAGCCCCTGGAGCCCCCCGTGCCCCCTGCAGCGCCCCCGTACCCTCCATCCTCGGTGCCCCCTGCAGCCCCCGGTGCCCCCCATATCCCCTGGAGCCCCCTGTGCCCTTCCCATGCCCCTCACCCCCCGTGCCCCGGTGCCCGCCGTGCCCGCACCAGGTCCAGGCTGGTTCTCTCCAGCACATCCACGAGCTTCTCCAGCCGCGTGCGGGGCGTGAAGATGAAGTCATCGTCCACCCACAGCACGTACTTGGTGGTCACCTGCGACACCGCCAGGTTCCTCCCGGCGAACCAGCCCTGCGGGGGCAGCGCGGACCCTCGGGCACGGCCCCGCACCCGCAGGGCCCGCGGTCCCCACCCTGCCACGCCCAGGGAGCCACATCCCCTCAGTGTCCCCTCTCTGCCAGCCCAGACCTCCATGTCCCCTCCTTTTTGGGGACCTCAGCTCCTGCCAGCCCTTCTGTGCCCCACACGGCTCTGCCAGTCCCCGTGTCCCCTGCCTGGGGTCCCTGCCACCATCCTGTGTCCCTGGAGTCCCCACAGCCCTGTCACCATCCCGTGTCCTTGGGGACCCCACAGCCCTGTCACCATCCCGTGTCCCCTGCCTGGGGTCCCTGTCCCCCTCCCCTCTCGCCTGTGTGGGTCCTTGCCCCCTGCCGTGTCCCCTGTGGGGGTCCCTGCCACCATCCCCTGTGGGGGTCCCTGACCCCTGCTATGTCCCCTGCCACCCTCCCATGTCCCCTGCCGTGCTCCCCAGTCCCCTGTCTGGGGTCCCTGCCCATCCCCTGTCCCCTGTTTGGGGTCCCTTCCCCCCTGCCTTGTCCCCTGCCATGTCCCCTGTGAGGGTCCCTGCCCATCCCCTGTCCCTTGCAGGGGTCCCTGTCTGGGGTCTCCACAGCCCTGCCACCATCCCCTGCCCCTGTGGGGGTCCCTGCCTGTGTCCCCTGCCCTGTCCCTGCCCTGTCCCTGCGGTATCCCCTGTGGTGTCCCCTGCCCCGTCCCCTGTGGTGTCCCCTGCCCTGTCCCTGCCGTGTCCCCTGTCCCTGCCGTGTCCCTGCGGTGTCCCCTGCCCCGCGGTGCCCACCTTGCCGAAGGGCATGAGGTAGTGCTCCAGGTGTGGCCCTGCCAGGGGCTCGGGGCGCTGGCTGTCGTCGGCCACCACGATGGTGACGGAGGGGTAGAAGCGGCGGATGCTGGCGATGAGCCCCCGCAGTTTGTCGTAGCGCAGGAACGTCTTGGTGGCCACGGTCACCAGCGCCGAGATGTTGTACCCTGGGGGGAGGCACTGGGAGCGCTGCGAGCCCGGACTGGGAGCACTGGGAGCACTGGGAGTGTGAACTGGGAGCGCTGGGAGCCCGGACTGGGAGCACTGGGAGCGCTGGGAGTGTGAACTGGGAGTGCTGGGAGCGCTGGGAGCCCGGACTGGGAGCACTGGGAGCGCTGGAAGCGTGAACTGGGAGCGCTGGGAGCGCTGGGAGCCTGAACTGGGAGCACTGGGAGCACTGCGAGCCCAGACTGGGAGCGCTGGGAGCACTGGGAGACTGAACTGGGAGTGCTGGGAGCCCGGACTGGGAGCACTGGGAGACTGAACTGGGAGTTCTGGGAGTGCTGGGAGACTGAACTGGGAGTGCTGGGAGTGTGAACTGGGAGCCTGAACTGGGAGCACTGGGATCCTGGCACTGGGGGCACTTGGGACACTGGGATTCTGGAACTGGGAGCACTGGGATCTGGGCACTGGGGGCACAGGGAGTCTGGCAGTGCGGGAACTGGGAGCACGGGGGTCACTGGGGACACGGGGACTCTGGCACTGGGGGCACTGGGATCCGGGCACTGGGAGCACTGGGATTCTGGCACTGTGGGAACTGGGAGCACTGGAAGTACTGGGAGTCAGGCACTGGGAGCACTGGGGGCACTGGGGACACGGGGACTCTGGCACTGGGAGCACTGGGGGCAGGGCCGGGCCGCTCTCGGGGTGCAGCCCCGTGCTCACCCCCGTCCCCGCCGCTGTCGCTGTCGCTGTCGCCGCTGTCGCTGTCGCCGGCGCTGCCCGGGCCGTAGAGGCGCGGCGTGGGCGGGTGCCGGATGCGGATGGCGAAGGCGGCGGAGTGGCCGTCGGTGGAGAACTGCACTGCAGGGCGAGCGGGGGCTGGGGGCGAGCGGGGGCTGGGGGCGAGGGGCGGGGGGCGAGGAGGGCACGGGGGGCACCGGGGGACAGCGGGAACGACGGGGGCGTCGGGGGTACCGCGAGTGTCCCAGAGATCCCCCGAGTGTCCCTGAGGGCATTGGGGTCCGGGGGTGCCCCTGTGGGTATCGGGGATCCAGGGGTGCCCCTGTGGTCATTGGGGGTACCCCGAGTGTCCCTGTGGGACAGGGGGATGGCGAGTGTCCCTGTGGGCATCCCCAAGTGTCCCTGTGATCATTGGGAATCCGGGGGTGTCCCTGTGGGTATCGGGAGTCTGGGGTGCCCCTGTGGGCATTGGGGGTACCCCAAGTGTTCTGTGGCCATTGGGGGTCCCACGAGTGTCCCAGGGAACCCCCGAGTGTCCCTGTGGGTATCGGGGATACCCCGAGTGTCCCTGAGGGTATTGGGGGACCCTGAGTGTCCCTGTGGTCATTGGGAATCCGGGGGTGTCCCTGTGGGCAGTGGGGGTACCACAAGTGTCCCTGTGGGATTGGAGATCCGGGGGTGTCCCTGTGGGTGTCGGGAGTCTGGGGTGCCCCTGTGGGCATTGGGGGTACCCCAAGTGTTCTGTGGGCATTGGGGGCCCCACGAGTGTCCCAGGGATCCCCCGAGTGTCCCTGTGGGCATTGGGGTTACTCCAAGTGTCCCTGTGGTCATTTGGGGTACCGGGGGTGTCCCTGCGGGTATCGGGCATCCAGGGGTGTCCCTGTGGTCATTGGGGGTACCCCAAGTGTCCCTGTGGGACTGGGGGGACCGCGAGTGTCCCTGTGGGTATCGGGGACCTGGGGGTGTCCCTGTGGGCAGTGGGGATACCCCAAGTGTCTCAGGGAACCCCCAAGTGTCCCTGTGGGACTGGGGGTACCACAAGTGTCCCTGTTGGTATCGGGAGTCTAGGGTGCCCCTGTGGGCATTGGGGGTACCCCAAGTGTTCTGTGGGCATTGGGGGCTCCACGAGTGTCCCAGGGATCCACCGAGTGTCCCTGGGGTTTCAGGGATACCCCGAGTGTCCTGAGGGCATTTGGGATCTGGGGGTCCCGGGGGGGAACTGGGCATCCAGGACAACCAGGGGAGCTCGGGGGTCCCGGGGGTGTCGGGAGTCCCAGGAGCCAGGGGTTCAGGGTTCCCAGGGCTCTGGGGGTCCCGGAGTGAGCCCCCCCCCCCGCACGCACCGATGTCGGCGGTGTCGGGGTGGAACTGGGTGTTGGTGTAGGTGACGAACTGCAGCTGCCGGTTCAGGTGGTCCAGGTGGGCGGCGGCCAAGGACAGGTGCGGCTGCCCCTCCCCCCGCAGCGCCACGCCCTCCACCTCGGCCGCCACCGCCAGCGTCCCCAGCGAGGCCGTCAGGTTCACCTGGGGGCGGCACGTCACGGGGGGGGCACGCCAGGGACCCCCCAAAGCGGGGAGGGGGCGCACGGGGTGGGGAGGGGGCTCCGCGGCCCCGCCCACCCCCATAGCCCCGCCCACAGAGCGGGCAGGCCCCGCCCACAGAGCGCACAGGCCCCGCCCATTTCCATCCTCACCTGGTACCTGCTCCGGGCCGGCGCCTGCAGGCTGAGCCCTGGGGGCCGCGACACGGGGGGTGAGCCCCGGACCCCCTGCACCCCCCCAGAGCCACCCGGGGGTCTCCCTGCCCAGGGACCCCCTGCACCCCCCCAGAGCCACCCGGGGGTCCCCCCTGCCCAGGGACGCCCCTCCCCGTGCCCCCTCCCCGACGCTGTGCCCCCACCCCGGGTGCTCCACACCCCCCGTTCCCCCCCATTCTGTGCCCCCCACCGTCCGCCCCAGCCCCGTGCCCCGACCCTGTTCCCCCCCGTTTCTCCCATTCTGTGCCTCCCCCGTGCCCCCAGACCCATGCCCCGACCCTGTGACCCTCAGCACCCCCCCCGGGGTGCTCCTCACCACCCCGTTTCCCCCATTCTGGGCCCTCCCCGTGCCCCCCCCCCCGTGGCCCCCAGCCCCGTGCCCCGACCCTGTGACCCTGTGCCCCCCCCAGATGCTCCTCACTCCCCGTTTTTCCCAATCTGTGCCTCCCCCCGTGCCCCCCAGCCCCGTGCCCCCCCGTTTCTCCCATTCTGTGCCCCCCCACCATGCCCTGACCCTGTGCCCCCCACCCCGGGTGCTCCTCACCCATTCCCCCCATTCTGTGCCCTCCCCGTGCCCCCACCGTGGCCCCCAACCTCGTGCCCCGACCCTGTGCCCCCCTTCTCCCCCATTCCGTGCCCCCCGGTGCCCCCCGCGCCCCCTCACCGGGCACCAGCACGGTCTGCAGCGGCCGCACCTCCACCCCCTGCGCCGGGTACTCCAGCGGGGAGTTGGCCGGGACGATCAGCAGGCGGTCGGCGGGGGTCTGCACCCTGCGGGGGGCACCGGGCTTAGCCGGGGGTCGCGGGGGTCGCGCACGCAGCCAGGGGGCTGTGCCAGCCCGCGGGGTCCCCGCGCTCACCGGTTGCGGTAGTTGCGGTACTCGCGCTCCCGCAGCCGCAGCTGCCGCGGCCGCTCCCCGGGGCTGAAGGCGCTGGCGAAGTCGAGCCCCGGCGGGCCGGGCCCGAAGAGGCGCCGGTGCAGCGGCAGCGCCAGCCCCCGCCTCCGCCTCCGCCTCGCACGAGCAGCCGTTCCGCGGCAGCAGCCTGGCGCGACAGGGCCGCTGTCACCGACAGCGGGGAGCGGCACCGCCCTGGCACCCCCTGGCAGCGCCCTGGCACTGCCCTGGCACTGCCTGTCCCCAGGTGGCACCGCCCTGGCACCTCCTGGCACCACCCTGGCACTGCCTGTCCCCAGGTGTCACTGCCCTGGCACTGCCCTGGCACTGCCCTGGCACCGCTCTGGCAGCTCCTATCACTGCCTGTCCCCAGGTGTCACCACCCTGGCACTGCCCGTCCCTGCGTGGCACCGCCCTGGCACCGCCCTGGCACCCCCCTGGCACTGCCCTGGCACTGCCTGTCCCCAGGTGTCACCGCCCTGGCACCGCCCGTCCCTGCGTGGCACCGCCCTGGCACCCCCTGGCAGCGCCCTGGTACTGCCTGTCCCCAGGTGTCACTGCCCTGGCACCGCCCTGGCACCTCCTGTCACTGCCCGTCCCTGCGTGTCACCGCCCTGGCACTGCCCTAGCACCGCCTGTCCTCACGTGGCACTGCCCTGGCACCTCCTGTCACCTCCCCTGTCCCCAGGTGTCACCGCCTTGGCACTGCCCCGACACCTCTCGTCCCTCCCTGTCCCCTCGTGTCACCCCCCTGGCACCTGCTGCCACCTTCCAGCCCCACCTGCCACCCCCACAGCCCTGACCCCCCTGGCATGGCCTTTGTCACCCCTCTGTCACTGCCCATCCCCCGGTGCCCCCAACACCCAACCCTGGGGTGCCCCATCTTTGGGTGCCCCCACCCAGGGGTGCCCCATGGGAGCCACAGCCCCGTCCTGGGGTGCCCTCAGCCCTGAGCACCCCCAACCTTGGGTACCCCCATCCTTGGGTACACCCACCCTTCGGTGCCCCCCACCCTTTGGTACCCTCACCCTTGAGTACCCCCCAAACTTTGGGTAACCCCACCCTTGGGTGCCCCACCCTTGGGTACCCCCATCTTTGGGTACCCCACCCCGTGGTGCCCCCCAACCATGGCTACCCCACCCTTGGGTGCCCCAACCCTTGGGTACCCCCCACACCCTGGTGCCCCCAACCCTTGGGGAAACCCCACCCATGGGTACCCCCACACCCGGTTACACCACGCTTGGGTGCCCCCCACCCTTGGGTACCTCCACCCTTGTGTGCCCCATCCTTGGGTGCCCCCCGCCCCTGGGTGCCCCAACACTTGGGTGCCCCCACCCCCGGTGCCCCCAACCATGGGTGCCCCCATCCTTGGGTACCCCCACACCCCAGTGCCCCACCGTGGTGCCCCCCCACCCCTGGGTGCCCCACCCCTGGGTGCCCCACCCCTGGGTGCCGTCCTTACTCCATGACCTCCTCCTTGAGGCGGAAGGGCACGTGGGGGTAGGCGCGGGCGGGGGGGGGCAGGGGGGGCGGCAGCCGCTCGGGGGGGGGGCGGCGCAGGTCCACGCTGGGGGGGCCCTTGGGTGCCCAGAGGTGCAGGTAGAGCGCGGCCAGCGAGGCCGAGGCCACCAGCAGCAGGCACAGCGCCCGCTGCGCCCCCCGCATCCTGCCTGGGGGGGCACGCCGTCACCCGGGGCACCCGGGGCAGCCCCTCCCGGTGCCCCCCAGTGCCCCCCAGTGCCACCCAGTGCCCCCAACAAAACCCAGCCCCTCCCAGTGCCCCCCAGTGCCCCCCAGTGCCTCCAATAAAACCCAGCCCCTCCCAGTGCCCCCCAGTGCCCCCCAGTGCCCCCAAAACAACCCAGCCCCTCCCAGTGCCCCCCAGTGCCCCCAACAAAACCCAACCCCTCCCAGTGCCCCCCAGTGCCCCCAACAAAACCCAGCCCCTCCCAGTGCCACCCAGTGCCCCCGGGGCGGGGCAGCTCCTCCCAGTGCCCCCAACAAAACCCAGCCCCTCCCAGTGCCCCCCAGTGCCCCCAATAAAACCCAGCCCCTCCCAGTGCCCCCCAGTGCCCCCCAGTGCCCCCAATAAAACCCAACCCCTCCCAGTGCCCCCCAGTGCCCCCAGGGCGGGGCAGCTCCTCCCAGTGTCACCAGTGCGACCCAGCCTCTCCCAGTGCCCCCCAGTACAGCCCAACCCCTCCCAGTGCCCCCAGTACAACCCAGAGCCCCCAGTGCCTTCTGCTGCCACCCAGCATCCCCAGTACAAACCAGTGGCCACAGAACCCCCCCAGTACAAACCAGCACAAACCAGTGCCCACGTCACTCCCCCAGGGAATCCCAGTACAAACCAGTGCAAACCAGTGCCCATGGCACCCCCCCCTCCAGTGACTCCCAGTACAAACCAGTGCCCACAGCACCTCCCAGTACAAACCAGCACAAACCACTGCCCACGTCACTCCCCCAGGGACTCCCAGTACAAACCAGTGCCCACAAGCCCCTCCCAGTACAAACCAGTGCCCACGGCACCTCCCAGTGACTCCCAGTACAAACCAGTGCCACCAGTGCCGTGCACCACCCCTCAGTCCCCGCTCTGCCTCCAGCGTTCCCCAGCACTCCCATCTCCCAGTTTCCCAGTTCTCCCAGTTTCCCAGTTCATCCCAGTGCCCTGCCCAGTGCCCTGCCCAGTGCCCCACCCAGCTCCCCCTTTCTGCTGTGCTCGGACCCCTCTGTCCTGCCCCAGTGCTCCCAGTACCCCCAGTGCCTCCCAGTGCTCCCAGTACCCCCAGTGCTCCCAGTGCTCCCAGTACTCCCAGTGCTCCCAGTACCCCCAGTGCTCCCAGTGCTCCCAGTGTTCCCAATTGTCCCAGTTTCCCCAACGATCCCAATTCTCCCAGTGCTCTCAGCGATCCCAGTACTCCCAGTTCTCCCAGTACCCCCATTTCTCCCAGTGCTCCCAATTCTCCCGGCGCTTCCAGCGCTCCCAATTCCCCCCATTCTCCCGGTGTTCCCAGTACTCCCAGTTCTCCCAGTGCCCCCAGCGCTCCCCGTGCCCGCACCTGGGGGTGGGCGCGGGTCCGGGGGTCTCAGCCCACACTCATGGCTCTGCCCCCGCAGCTGCGGCCTGGGGACACGGCGACAGTGTCGGGCGGGGGGGCCGCCCCCGGGACCCCCCGGGACCCCCCGGGACCCCCCGGTCCTGCCGCCCCCCGGGGGTCCCCGCGGGCTCGGGGCTCGGCAGGGCCGGGGGCGTCACGCCGGGAGGGGCGGGGGGCGCGGGGGGGGCAGGGAGGGGCCTGGGGATGCCGGGGGGGGCGGGGGATGCGGAGCGAGGGGGGCTGGGGCTGCTGGGGGGGGACGGGATGCGGGGATGCCGGCGGTCCGGGGGTGTCGGGGGGTGTCTGGGGGGTGCGGGGGGAGCGGCGGGATGGGGGGCTGGGGGCGTCGGGGGGCAGGGGCGGCGATGTCGCAGCCGCGGGGCCGCGGCAGCCGCCATCCCTCACCGCGACACGTCGCGACAGGAGCGGCCCCGGCCCTACCTGGCTCGGCTGGCGGATCCCGGCGCTCCGCAAGCGGCACCGGCACCGGAGCGGGCGGCGAGGGCGCCCCCGGCGGCCCCGGTGCGGAACGGCACCGCCGCAGCCCCGGGAGGGGCGGGGCGAGGCTGGGGGGGCACGGGCGGCGGAGGGGGGGGGTGCGGACCGCGGGGGGGGGGGGGTCGGGCCGGCCTCAGCCCCCCCGGTGCGGCGGGCACAGGCCGCGCTTTGTGCCCACGCGCGGGGAGCACAACGGCCCCATTGACCGGGGGGGCGCGGGGGGGCTCTGCGGGACCGGGAGGGGGCGGCGGCGGAGCGGGGGGGGCTGGGAGACTCGGGGGGGTGCCGGGGGGTGAAGGAGCGCGGAGGGGTCCCGGGGGCTGGGGGGGCTGAGGGGTCCCGGGAGGCTGAAGAGTCCCGGGGGTTGAGGGGTCCCGGGGGTTGGGGGGTCCCGGGGGTCCCGGGAATTGAGGGGGTCCCGGGGGTTGGGGGGTCCCGGGGTTTGGGGGGATCCCGGGGCTTGGGGGTCCCGGGGGCGCTCGGGATCCCGGGGATTGAAGGGCTCCCGAGGGCTTCCGGGGACTGAGGGGTCCCGGGGCCTGGGGGATCCCGGGGATCCCGGGGGTTGGGGGGTCCCGGGGTTGGGGGTCCCGGGGATTGGGGGTCCCGGGGGCCCTCGGAGAGGTCCGGGCGGGCTCGGGGGAGGCCGGGGCAGCGGTGCCGGGGGAAGGCGCCGGGGGCGGCCCCGCTCGCTCGGGGTCCCCGCTCGCCCCTCCCGGCTCCGGTAATCACGTGACCCCCCCCCCCCGGGATGCTCGGGGCTCTCCGCCAATCAGCGCGCGGGGATCGCCTGCATCCCGCTCGGCCAATGGGGAGCCGCCAGGAGTTACGTCATCGCGGCCGGCCGCGCCCCGCCTCGCCATTGGCTGCCGCCCGCGCGGGCCCCGGCCAATCGCCGCAAGCCGCGGCCTCGTAACCACCTCGCCCCCGCGGCCTCACAGCCGGCGGCGTCATCCCCGCCCGCTGACCAATCAGAACCGAGCT
Organism: Passer domesticus; assembly: GCF_036417665.1. Taxonomy (NCBI): domain Eukaryota; kingdom Metazoa; phylum Chordata; class Aves; order Passeriformes; family Passeridae; genus Passer; species Passer domesticus. The sequence continues at coordinate 1,853,819 of NC_087504.1, forward strand.
TGCCTTTGACAGGCAGGAGTTCAGACCAATCACAGCCCGCAGCAGCAGGGCCGGGGCGGGCGCGGGGAGGTGCGGGCGGAAGCGGAAGCGGCGGCGGCGGGGGAAGATGGCGGCGCGGCGGGGCCCGGGGCCGGCGGCGGCGCTGGCGCTGCTGGCGCTGCTCGGCCCGGGCTGGCCCCTCCGCGGGGCCCGGGCCGCGCTCAACCTGCAGGAGCTCAGCGAGCTCAAGTACGGCCTCGAGATCCTGGCCGAGCCCGTGCTGGCCGGGCAGGTGCGCCGCGGCACCGGGGCCAACGGCCGCGGAGGGGGCGGCGGGGGGGCCCGGGGGTCCGCCGGCACCGGCGCGGCGGCCACGGGGCTGCGGGGCAGGAGGGGAGGGAACGGGCACCGGGAGCGCCGGTGCGGGGCGATCCGGGCGGGGCTGCGGTCACGGCTGACCCGGGGCTGAACCGGGACAGAGATCGGGGCTGAACCGGGACAGAGATCGGGGCTGAACCGGGACAGGGATCGGGGCTGAACCGGGGCAGGGATCGGGGCTGAACCGGGGCAGGGATCGGGGCTGAACCGGGCAGGGATCGGGGCTGAACCGGGGCAGGGATCGGGGCTGAACCGGGGCAGAGATCGGGGCTGAACCGGGGCAGGGATCGGGGCTGAACCGGGACAGGGATCGGGGCTGAACCGGGGCAGGGATCAGGGACCAACCGGGACAGGGATCGGGGCTGAACCGGGACAGGGATCGGGGCTGAACCGGGACAGAGATCGGGGCTGAACCGGGGCAGGGATCGGGGCTGAACCGGGACAGAGATCGGGGCTGAACCGGGGCAGGGATCAGGGACCAACCGGGACAGGGATCGGGGCTGAACCGGGGCAGGGATCGGGGCTGAACCGGGCAGGGATCGGGGCTGAACCGGGACAGGGATCGGGGCTGAACCGGGGCAGGGATCGGGGCTGAACCGGGACAGGGATCGGGGCTGATCCGGGGCAGAGATCGGGGCTGAACCGGGCAGGGATCGGGGCTGAACCGGGACAGGGATCGGGGCTGAACCGGGGCAGGGATCGGGGCTGAACCGGCCCCGGTACCCGGCTGTGCTCCTTACCGGGCTCGTTCCGGCAGCCGCTGGGCGGTGCAGCCCGGCCGGGGGTCCCTTCCTGCGGGGCCGGGGGTCCCGGGCTCGGTTCGGGGGTCCCGGTGTGGCCGCGCCCCCCCGAGCGCGCGCTGCAGCTGCCGCCAGATGTGCCGGATGCGGGGGAGGGGACAGAGGTGTCACTTCGTGTTTCGGGTCCCCCGGGGCGGGGGGGCGGGGGGGAGGGGACATCCCGCAGCCCGGTCTGTCCCGGTCTGTCCCGGTTCGTCCCGGGGCTCCTGCAGCTCTGGGGCAGCCCCTGGGCGGTTTTGGGGGGTCCCGAGCCCCCCGCAGCTGCCAGGGCAGGGCGGGGCTGTCCCCCCCCCCCCCCGTGGGACAGGGACAGGGTGGGGGCGGGGCTGAGGTTTGGCCGGGAGGGGCGGGGGAGTCTGGGGGACTTTGGGGTCACCAGGGGGGTGCAGGGTCTCTGGGGCGGCTTTGGGGTCCCTGGAGTGTCTGTGGGGTCACTGGGGGGGGTTTGGGGTCCCAGGGGGGCTGCAGGATCCTCAGAGGGGTCTCCCCAAGGGGGGCAGAGCCATGGGGGGTGTTTTGGGGTACCAGGGGGGCTCTGGGGTGCCAGGGGGGGCTCTGGGGTGCCATGGGAGGTGCCAGGGTGTGTTTAGGGGTGCCAGGGGGTGCCGGGGGGGGCTCTGTGGTGCCAGGGGTCTCTCACTGTGCCATGCCTGCAGCGCCAGGCTGGGGACGTGGTGACAGTGCCCAGGGGGGTGCCAGGGGTCTCTGGGATGCTATGGGGGGCTCTGGGGGGTGCTGGGGATCTCTGGGATGCCATGGGGGGCTCTGGGGGTTGCCAGGGGTCTCTGGGATGCCATGGGGGGTGCCAGGGTGTGTTTAGGGGTGCCATGGGGGTCTCTGGGGCTCTCTCACGGTGCCGTGCCCGCAGCGCCAGGCGGGGGACGTGGTGACGGTGGCGTCGCGGTTCAAGCAGCGCTACGAGTGCCGCCTGCCCCCCGCGGCCGTGGGGCCCCCCCCGGGCCCCCCCCGCGACCCCCGGCTCTACAACGGCTCCGGCGTGGCCGAGCTGCTGCGGCCCATGGGCAGCGCGCCCTGCCTGCTCAAGGTGGGCACAGAGGGCACGGGGGGTGCCGGGGGGCACGGGGGGTGCTGGGGGGCACAGGGGGGCATGGGGGGTGCCAGGGGGCATGGGGGAACATGGGGGCACCACGCCCTGCCTGCTCAAGGTGGGCATGGGGGGTGCCAGGGGGCACGGGGGGTGCTGGGGGGCACAGGGGGGCACGGGGGGTGCCAGGGGACACTGCACCCTGCCTGCTCAAGGTGGAGCCGTGGGGTGCCAGGGGGCACAGAGGGCACAGGGGGGCATGGGGGGTGCCAGGGGGCATGGGGGGACATGGGGGCACCACGCCCTGCCTGCTCAAGGTGGGCACAGGGGGCATGGGGAGTGCTGGGGGGCACAGGGGGGTATGGGGGCACTGCACCCTGCCTGCTCAAGGTGGGCATGGGGCACGGGGGGTGCCAGGGGACATGGGGAGTGCTGGGGGGCACCGTGCCCTGCCTCCTCAAAGTGGGCACAGGGGGTGCCAGGGGGCATGGAGGGTGCCAGAGGGGCACAGGGGGTGTTGGGGCACCATGCCCTGCCTGCCCAAGGCGGGCATGGGGACTGCTGGGGGACATGGGGGCTGCCAAGGGGCACTGCACCCTGCCTGTTCAAAGTGGGCACAGGGGGTGCCAGGGGGCATGGGGGGTGCCAGAGGGGCATGGGGGGCACAGGGGGTGTCGGGGGGCACTGCACCCTGCCTGTTCAAAGTGGGCATGGGGAGTGCCAGGGGGCATGGGGGGTGCCAGGTTGCTGGGGGGTGCCAGGAGGGCACAGTCTCCTCCAGCCTGCCCTTGTCCCCTCCATCCTTGGGCTGGCACTTTCACCTTCCTGGCCCTGTCCTCTGTCCCGGGCTGGCACTGGGGCTGGCACTGTTCTCTCCAGCCTGCCCTTGTCCCTTCTGTCCTGAGGATGGCACTGCCCTCTTCAGCCTGGGACTGGCACTGTCCCCTCCAGCTAGGGGGGCACAGGGAGTGCCAGGGGGCCACAGGGGGCATGGGGAGTGCCAGGGGGGCACAGAGGGTACCAGGGGGGCATGGGGGGTGCCAGGGGGGCACAGAGGGTACCAGGGGGGCACAGGGCTCACCAGGCTCTCCGCTCTTCCCAGACCAAGGACTGGTGGACGTACGAGTTCTGCTACGGGCGGCACATCCAGCAGTACCACCTGGAAGGTGACCCTGGGGACAGGGCGGGGGCACCGTGGCACCGCGGACCCCTCCCCACGCCCCTCAACGCGTGCCCTCTCTGTGCCCACCCCCCAGAGTCTGAGATCAAGGGCGACGTCCTGGTCCTGGGCTATTACCAGTCCGCCTTCGACTGGGACGACGAGACAGCCAAGGTGGGCACAGCGGGCAGGGGCAGCGCTGTGCCCGTGCCCACGCCGTGCCCACACCATGCCCACGCCGTGCCCACCCTGTGCCCACCCCTGCAGGCCTCCAAGCAGCACCAGCTGAGGCGCTACCACAGCCAGAGCTACGTGAACGGCTCCCGCTGCGACCTCACCGGCCGCGCCCGCGAGGCCGAGGTCCGGGTAAGAACGGCGGGCACGGGGGGCACGGGGGCACGGGGGCACGGCAGGGCCTCACCCGGGGGCCGTGCCCGCAGTTCCTGTGCGAGGAGGGCGCCGGGGATTACATTGCCCGCGTGGACGAGCCGCAGTCGTGCCAGTACGTGCTGACGGTGCACACCACGCGCATCTGCCACCACCCGTTCCTGCGGCCCGCCCCGGGGCTGGCACCGCAGCCCATCCGCTGCCAGCCCGCCCTCTCGCCCGCCCAGTACGTCCAGTACGTGCGTGCCCAAGTCTGTGAGTACCAGGGAGGCCTGGCCAGGGGGGTGGGTGTGGGGTTGGAGCTGTGTGCTGCCCGTCTTGAGGCTGGCATCGAGCCCTGGTGCAGGGCTGGCGCTGTCCCCTCCAGCCTGGAGCTGGCACTGTGCTCTCTATCTTAGAGCTGGCGCTGTCCCCTCCAGCCTGGAGCTGGCACTGTCCCTTCCAAACTAGAGCTGGCACTGTCTATCCTAGAGCTGGCACTGTCCCCTCCAGCCTGGAGCTGGCACTGTGCTCCCTATCTTAGAGCTGGCACTGTCCCCTCCAGCCTGGGGCTGGCACTGTCCCTTCCAAACTAGAGCTGGGAATGTCTGTCCTAGAGCTGGCACTGTTCCCTCCAGCCTGGGGTTGGCACTGTCCTCTTCAGCCTGGGGCTGGCACTGTCCCTCTCAGCCTGGCACTGTCTCCTCCAGTTTAGAGGTGGCACTGTCCCCTCTATCCTAGAGCTGGCACTGTCCCCCTTCCAGCCCGGCCCTGTCCCCTCCATCCCAAGGCTAGCACTGTCACCCTCCTGGCCCTGTCCCCTCTGTGCTGGGACTGGCACCATTCCCTGTGCCAGGGCTGGCCGTGTCCCCTCGGACGCAGGGCTGCCGTGGTGCCCCGCAGCATGGAGCTGGGGCTGTCCCCCAGCTGTGCTGTCGCTGTCCCCCGTGTCCCCAGCTGACACCAAGAGGAAGGTGGAGGAGATCTCGGAGGAGCTGCGGACGCTGGACACGCGGCTCTGGAGTGACAGGGACAGCGAGCCCCCCTCCCAGAGCCCTGGGGACCCCCAGGAGGGTATGGCCCTGTCCCCTCCTGGCGGTGACAGCACTGCCACTGTCCCCTCTGCTCCTGGGAGCCCCCCTGGCTGTGGGCTTGATGCTCCCAGTGCCAGGCGTGTCCCCCTGTGGCAGCTGTGCCCCCCCTGTGCCAGGGAACCAGGCAGAGCCAGCCAGGGATGTGCCAGCTGGGCAGCAGGAGGTGACAGGCACAGGCAGCGAGCAGCAGGACAGCACCAGGGTGAGTCCCAGTGGCCCTGGGGACATTCTGGGGGTCACGTTGGGGGTTCAGAGTCCTGCTCCATGCCCTGTGTCCTCCCTGCAGGAGCCGTCCCCGAGGGCAGCTGGCGGTCGGGCAGCTGGTGAGTCCTGGGGTGTCCTCCCCGTGTCACCTCCGTGCCCACCCCGTGTCCCCCGTGCCCCCCAGTGTTCCCCTGCTACTTCCACCCCCCTGTCATGGCTTCCCTCCCAGATCCACGGAAGAAAATCCACTTCAAGGTGATCCGGAGCCCCGGGGACCTGCTGCAGTTCATCGAGGAGCTGAAGGAGACCACCAGGAAGGTGGGCACCTCCCCCTGCCCTCGGGCCCCTCCGTGCCTCAGTTTCCCCTGACCCCCTTCCCACTGCCTCAGGCCAAGGAGAAGGCGAGCGAGGAGGAGGAGAAGGAGGAGAAGGAGGAGGCAGCAGCCAAAGCTGCCCCAGCCCCACCTGGCCCCGCAGAGCCCCCCCAGCCCCGAGACCCTGCCCGGCCCCGAGGCCCCCCCCGCGGGCGAGGAGGAGGAGGAGGATGAGGAGGAGGATGAGGATGAGGAGGAGGAGGCAGGGCCGCTGCTGGCGGGGCTGGAGCTGCTGCCACGGGAGCAGGTGGCGAGGCTGAAGGAGGAGGTGAAGAGCCAGATGGAGCAGGAGTTCGACAGCATCATCAGCGAGGTGGGACCCCTGGGCTGGGACCCCTGGGCTGGGACCCCCACAGGGGCACTGGGACCCCCACAGGGGCACTGGGACCCTCCCCTGGCTGGGCTGGGACCCGCACAGGGGCGCTGGGACCCCCACAGGGACCTTGGGACCCCTACAGAGACACTGGGACCCTCCTGACTGGGGTTGGGACCCACACAGGGGCACTGAGACTCCCCTCACCAGGATGGGATCCCCACAGGGACACTTGGACCCCCCTGGCTGGGCTGGGACCCCCACAGGGACATTGGGACACCCTGCCTGGTCTGGGACTCCCCAAGGACACTGGGATCCCCCTGCCTGGGCTGGGACCCCCACAGTGGCAATGGGACCCCTCTCACTGGGCTGGGAATGCCCTGGCTGGGCTGGGGACCCCTGGCTGTGTTGGGGACCCCTGGGGGGGTTGGGACCCCCTGGCTGGGCTGGGGACCCTGTGGGATGGCCAGGGCTGCCAGGAGAGACGGGGCCAGCCTGGGGCCAGCCTGGGGGCAGCGTTTGTGGCCCGGCTGCTCCGGGTGCCCGCTGGCCAGGCCGGGAACCCCCTGCCCGCCCCCCCCCGCAGGTGGAGGACGAGCTGGAGACCGAGGGGCTGAAGGGCGAGTTCGACCGGAGCCGCGCCACGCGCACCCTGGCGACCACCCTGAGCCGCCTGATGGAGCGGCTGGACAGGGCCGAGCCCCGCCGCGACCCCCCCGGGCCCCGCCGCGACCCCCCCGGGACCCCCCCGGCTGCCGGGGCCCGCAGGGAGGAGGAGGAGGAGGAGGAGGAGGAGGGGGGAGCCGCGAGGAAGGGCGGGCCCCGGCCGGGCAAGGACGGGCGGGTGCGGGTGAGGACGGGCAGGGTCGGCAGCCGCGACCCCCCCCAGGAGGGGGAGCCTGGCCGGGGCAAGCAGGAGCCCCCCCGGGAGGAGCGGGAGCCCCCCCGGGAAAAGCAGAGCCCCCCGCAGCTGCCGCAGGTGGAGAGCGAGGTGCGGGAGCTGCTGGCCAAGGAGGGGCTGCGGGCTGAAGGTACGGGAGAGCCCCCCGCCCCAAATTAACCACCCTCGAGCCCCAAATGAGCCCCCCCGGGCCCCAGATCAACCACCCCGCCCCAAATCAACCCCCCCCGGCCCCCTCCGCAGGGAAAATCGAGATCAAGATCGTGACGGCGTCGTCGTCGGGGGGCGAGGAGGAGGAGGCGGCGCAGTGGCTGTCGGAGGAGGATTCCCGCAGCCTGAAGGAGATCTTCCTCAGCATCCTGGTGCGGGGGGGCTGCGAGGGCCGGGGGGGGCTGCGAGGGGTGGGGAAGGGGCTCCGAGGGATGGGGGCACGACTGAGGCTCGGGAGAAGGAATTTATGGTGGTGGGGGAAACTGAGGCACGGCAGGGCTGAGGGGTGGGGGGAAAACTGAGGCACGGGGTGGAACTGAGGTGGGGCAGGGCTGGGGAATGTGAGGGGCTGAGGAATGGGGGGGAAACTGAGGCACGGGGTGGAACTGAGGTGGGGCAGGGCTGGGGAATGTGAGGGGCTGAGGAATGGGGGGGAAACTGAGGCACGGGGTGGAACTGAGGCGGGGCAGGGTTGGGGAATGTGAGGGGCTGAGGAATGGCAGGGAAACTGAGGCACAGGGGGACACACGGGTGGAGAGAGTGGGGACAGGACAGAGGTCAGGGAGAGCTGAGGACGGAGAAGTGGGGCATGGGGGGGCACAGAGGTGAAGGGGGCACTGAGATGAGGGAGGGCACAGGTCAGGGAGGGCACTGAGGTCAGCGGGGCAGGGAGGTGAACGGGTAGCACCGAGGTGAGGAGGGGGCATGAAGTGAGTGGGCACTCAGGTGAAGGGGGGCACTGAGGTGATGGAGGGGGCGCAGAGGTCAGGGGGGCACAGGGCTGAGCAGGCACTGAGAGGGGCACAGGGCTGAGCGGGCACAGAGAGGGGCACAGGGCTGAGCGGGCACTGAGGTGAGCAGGCACTGAGAGAGGCACAGGGCTCAGGGGGCACTGAGAGGGGCACAGGGCTGAGCGGGCACAGGGCTGAGTGGGCACTGAGGGGGGCACAGGGCTGAGCGGGCACTGAGCTCAGGGGGCACAGAGAGGGGCACAGAGAGGGGCACAGAGAGGGGCACAGGGCTGAGCGGGCACTAAGCTCAGCGGGCACTGAGGGGGGCGCAGGGCTGAGCAGGCACAGGGCTGAGCGGGCACTGAGGGGGGCACAGGGCTGAGCGGGCACTGAGCTCAGGGGGCACTGAGGGGCGCACAGGGCTGAGCGGGCACTGAGCTCGGGGCACAGAGAGGGGCACAGAGAGGGGCGCAGAGAGGGGCGCAGGGCTGAGCGGGCACTGAGCTCAGGGGGCACTGAGGGGGGCACAGGGCTGAGCGGGCACTGAGGGGCGCACAGGGCTGAGCGGGCACTGAGCTCAGGGGGCACTGAGGGGCGCACAGGGCTGAGCGGGCACTGAGCTCAGGGGGCACTGAGGGGGGCACAGGGCTGAGCGGGCACTGAGCTCAGGGGGCACAGAGAGGGGCACAGGGCTGAGCGGGCACTGAGCTCAGGGGGCACAGAGAGGGGCACAGAGAGGGGCACAGGGCTGAGCGGGCGCCGTCCCCAGGTGCAGGGCACGGAGGAGGCGCAGAAGGAGCGGCGGCGGCAGCAGGCGCTCGAGGACAATTACCGCTTCGTCTGGGGGGGCCGCGACGAGCCCCCCCCGCCCGCTGACTCCGAGGACCAAGACTTCTGATCCCCCAAATCCTGAGCCCGTAAATCCTGAGTGTGCCCCCAGAATTGTGGCTTCATCCCTGCCCTGGCACCGGGCGCGGGGCACCCCAAGGACCCCGGTGTCGCCCACCCGGGGGGAGGGCACCGTGCCCCCCCAGGACCCTGCCCTGCTGGGGGTGGCACTGTGCCCCCCCAGGACCCTGCCCTGCTGGGGGATGTCACCGTGCCCCCCCAGGACCCTGCCCTGCTGGGGGATGTCACCGTGCCCCGCCAGGACCCTGCCCTGCTGGGGGATGTCACCATGCCCCGCCAGGACCCTGCCCTGCTGGGGGAGGGCACCGTGCCCCCCCAGGACCCTGCCCTGCTGGGGGATGTCACTGTGCCCCCCCAGGACCCTGCCCTGCTGGGGGATGTCACCGTGCCCCCCGGGGGACCCTGCCCTGCTGGGGGATGTCACTGTGCCCCCCCAGGACCCTGCCCTGCTGGGGGTGGCACTGTGCCCCCCCAGGACCCTGCCCTGCTGGGGGAGGGCACCGTGCCCCCCGGGGGACCCTGCCCTGCTGGGGGTGGCACCGTGCCCCCCCAGGACCCTGCCCTGACATCGGGTGCATTTGTGACACGGCTGACCCGGGGTGGGGGGAGGATTGGCTGTGATTTGGGGGTGGGAGGGTTGGGGGGTGGGGGTGGGTGTAATTTGGGGTGGGGGGGGTCCTGTTGGCACTGGAGCCGTTCGTGCTGCCCCCGGCCCGGGGGATCTCTCTCTCATAATGAGATGTCGCGGGGTCGTTCGCCCCCCCCCTTTTATCAATAAACCGAGGTCGCCCCGGGCTGTGTCTGTGTCCCCCCCCACCGTGTCACCTTCCCGGGGTCTTCATTCCTCGCCCCCCACAAAATTGAGGGAGGGGCGGGGCCGCGGGCGCGGCAGCCAATCAGAATTAGGGCGGGGCCAGGGGCTCGCCCGGCCTCGGCCAATGGGAGCGCGGGGGGCGGGGAACGCGGGACCCCCGGACGGACCGGGACCCCCGGGACCACCAAAACCCTCGGGGACAGCGGAGCCACCGGCACCGACGGGACCCCCAGGAACCCGAGGAGCCCCCGGGACCCCCGGACCCGCTGGGACCCAGCAGGGCCCCCAACCCACCCAGGAACCAACCGTGGCACCCCCGGAGGTCACCACTGCCCCCCCCAACTGAAAACAGGGGTTCAGTGTCGCCCACCCTGCACCCTCTGGATCTGGGGTTCCCGTTCAGTGTCACCCGCCCTGCACCCCCTGGATTTGGGGTGCCCGTTCAGTGTCACCCACCCCGCACCCCCTGGATTTGGGGTGCCCAGCTCTGGTGCCGTTCCTGCCCCGTGGGTGTCCCCCCTCTCCGTGTGTGTCACCCCCCCCTCCGTGGCTCTGTCCTGTCCCCCGCCTCCCTCGGGCTCCCCCCGGCCGGTGGCAGTGGCCGATGAAGCCGCGGGGGCTGGGGGGTCCCGGGGGGGTCCCCACTGACCCCCACATTCCCAAGCCAGGTGCCCCCATGCCGCTCCTGAGCCCGCGCGTCTCCTTCCACGGGGGCCTCTTGGTGGCCTTCATCACCACCTTCCTCCTCCTCCGCGGCCTCCTGCTGCCCCAGCCGGGACCCCCGGGTGGCCGCTGCCCCCCGGGACCCCCCGGGACCCCCCGATCCCCCGCGCTCTGCGGCGCGGCCCCGTCGGGCGCTGCAGGTGGGCGCTGCTGCCAGGGCGGGTGGCGCTGGGGGGGACACGGGGGACGCTGCTGGGGTGGGGCTGGCGGGGCAGCGGGGGGGGGGGGTCTCACCCCCTCTGCTCCAATGCTTGGGGACAGTGACCCCCCTGACAGTGACAGCGCGGGGACACCGGGCCCTGAGCTCCGCGCTCCTTGGAGCTGCGAGGTTTGATTGCATCCAGAGCGATTTTCTGCTCACAGCCAATAACGCCTCAGCAGCACAAATCTGTATTTTGGCGTTGATAACTGCGGAGGGAACAGCTCCTGTGTCCCCTCAGCACCCCAGACCTGGCTCAAACGGTGTCACTCTGTGCCAGCGGGTGCGGGTGCCGCGCTGGGTGATGGCAGCGCCCCAAAACCCGCAGAGCAAACCCCTCTCCACGTGCGACACCGCCCTGTCCGTGAGCTCCGAGCCCGCCCCGCTCCTCCTGGCCCGGGGGCTGCGGGTGCCCGGGGCCGGCTCCGTGCTCAGCCCGAGGAGGACGCGGCGCTGGGGCAGTGCCTGGAGAGGCTGCGGTGGCCGTGGGGGACTCGCGGGACGCGTGGGGACCGGGGACTTTCCATCCCTGCCCGCCCGGGGCTTGTGGTAGCGGGGCTACTGCTGGCACCCCGTCGTGGAGGCGGGTCACAGCCCAAGGGGGGACCCTGTCCCCGTCTGGGGGGTGGCTGTGACCCCCCCACAAGTGGCCGTGCACCCCCCGCAGGCCAGACCCCCATGTTCAACCTCAGTACCCCACAGTGGCCACTGTCTCCCTGGGAGTGGCCACAGCCCTCCTCGGGTGGCATCTTTCCCGTACCTGGCTGTCACACAACCACGGACCCCTTTTGTGGCTCTGGTGTCCCCGCCGTGCGTGGCCACCACCCCCCCGTGTCACCTCCTGTGGCTGTGACACCCTCGAGGTGCAGCCACATGCCACCCCCGTGCCTGGCTGGCATGTGGTGCCACCACGGCCATGGGGGGCCACGGCATGGCCCCCCAAATCCCCGTGAGGTCGCCAACCATGGCCAGGACATTCCTACGCTGCGTGTGACCAGCGTGTCCCCCACGTGGCCACCGTGTCCCCCTCACAGCTGGCCGCAGGTGCCCCCCTTGTGCCCACGGTGTCCTTGGTGTTCTCTGCATGGCCACGATCCCCCTCCCCTGGCCGTGACCCCCAGCGTGTCCCCCCCGCGTGGGGCCCAAACTCCAGCCGTGGTGTCCCCGCTGTCACCAGTGTCCCCTCCGTGTCCCTGTGGCCCCTGTGCTGGCCCTGCCCCGGGCAGGGGCTCTGCTGACCAGGAACAGCCCCCAGCGCCCCTTCCCCACCCTGCCCGTGGCACCAAGGGGGTGGGGGGCTCTGGGTGCCCGGTGCCACACCCCCGCGACCCCCAACGCCCCCGGGACCCCCGCGGTCCCCAACGCCACCCGGAGCCACCCGGGTCCCCAGGCACCCAAAGCCCCCGAGCCCTGCCCGTCCCTTCCCGGACCCCCCCGCGGTGAAGTGCCCCCAAATTTGGGGGGTTCCTAAAGTGGGGTGTGCCGGGAGACCCCCCACTCACATCGCCCCGTTCCTGGGACCCCAAATCCCCCGAGCCCCCCCCCCGTGTCCGGTGCCCCCCCCAACCCCGCGTCCCCGGCGGACCCGCGCGGCCCTAATTAGCGGCTGTTAATGAGCTGTGCGGGGAGAGGATGGCCTTGATTCGGGGGGTGCGGGGGGGGCCAAAGTGGGGCTGAGGGCTTGGGGGGGCTGGGAGGGCCCGGGGGTCTCAGCAGGACACAGAGGGGGGGGAGGGTCCCACTGTCACTCTGGGGGGGTCTGGGGGACCCCACGGTGGGGGGAGAGCCGGGGACAGGGGGACAGGGGGACAGGGGGACAGGGGGACAGGGGACAGAGGGACAGAGGGACAGAGGGACAGAGGGACGGGGGACAGAGGGACAGGGGGACAGGGGGACAGGGGACAGAGGGACAGAGGGACAGGGGACAGAGGGACAGAGGGACAGAGGGACAGAGGGACAGGGGGACAGGGGACAGAGGGACAGGGGGACAGAGGGACAGAGGGACAGAGGGACAGGGGACAGAGGGACAGAGGGACGGAGGACAGAGGGACAGAGGGACGGGGGAACAGGGGGACAGAGGGACAGGGGACAGAGGGACAGGGGGAGAGGAGGACAGAGGGACAGAGGGACAGGGGATAGGGGGATAAGGGACAGAGGGACAGGGGGAGAGGAGGACAGAGGGACAGAAGGGCAGGGGGACAGGGGGACACGGGGACAGAGGGACAGGGGACAGGGGGACAGAGGGACAGGGGGACAGGGGGACACGGTGTGAGCTGGGGACAAGGACGGGCCCTGCAGCTGCGGGCGCCTCTGAGCTGGTGGCAGTGAGGGACAGCGGGGCTGGGGGGTGGCAGGGGACACCTCGGGGACAGCCCGGGTGGTGACGGGAGGGGCGGCTGGGGACGAGGAGGGGACAGTGAGGAGGGGACAGTGGGGGAGGGGGCTGCCCAAGGCTGGGGGCGGTACAAGACAAGATGGCCGATGTTGGCACCCCCGTGTCCCTGAGCCGCTCCTTGTCCCCGCACAGCCCCCCCGAGCCCCCGCGTGTCCCCTCCCCATCTCCGCACGCCGCTGTCCTGCGGTGTTGGCTCCACCCAGTCCCTCAGGCCACGCCCACATATGGCCACACCCCACTAAGCCCCGCCCACATAGCAGGCACAGCCCACTGCACTCGCCAGTTTGGCCACGCCCACCTTATTTGCATAACACCGTCCCCTACCTATCAAGTCCCGCGCTTTTGAATATCAATATGCTGGTTGACCACGCCCCCTTGTTTACATCAGGTCACCGCCCCTCCGGCCCCGCCCATCTCATTACTATGCAAACCCCGCCCCAGCTCAGGTAGCCACACCCCCTGCGGCGCTGCCCCGCCCTTGTCGCTGTGTGCCCCTCCCCCGTGGTGCCCCTACCTCGGGTCACTGACCCCCGAGTGCCACCTGTGTCACCCGCCCCGCGTGTCCCCACTGTCACCCACCCCCCGCGTGACTGTGTCACTCACCCGCCGTGCCCTCAGCCCGCCGTGTCACCCACCCTCCGTGCCACTAACGTGCCACACGCTGTGTCCCCTGTGCCCTCCATGTCCCCTGTGGCCCCGTGTCCCCTGTGCCCTTCATGTCCCCTGTGCCCCCCCGCGTTCCTGCCACCCCTGTGCCCCCCGTGTCCCCCCGTATTCCCCCTGCCCTCCATGTCCCCTGTCCCCGCTGTGTTCCTGGCACCCTCGTGTCCCCCGTGTCCTCCATGTCCCCCGTGCCCCCTGCGCCCCCCGTGTCCTCCATGTCTCCGGTGTCCTCCATGTCCCCTGTTCCCCCCGCGTCCCCCGTGCCCTCCATGTCCCCTGTGCTCCCTGTGTCCCCTGTCCCTGCTGTATTCCTGGCACCCTCGTGTCCCCCGTGTCCTCCGTGTCCCCAGTGTCCTCCATGTCCCTCCGTGTCCCCCGTGTCCCCGTGCCCCCCGTGCCCCCCGTGTCCCCTGTGCCCTCCTGCCCCCCCCCGTGTCCCCCGGAAGGACGAGCCGTGTCACAGCACCAGTGTCCGACATTGTCACGTACTTACAGTCACACCCGAGAGATGAAAACGCTGTACACGGCCCGGCCCCCCGGGCCCCCCCGGGCCCCCCCAGGACCCCCGGGCCTGGGTCCCCCCCGGCCGACCCCTCCCGCCCCCCCGGCCCCCCCCGGGCTCCCTGGCTCGGCCCCGCCGGGGCATCGGGGGCGTCACAGCTGGGGCGCCCCTACATTCATGGGGGTCCCGGAGGGGAGGGGGCCGGCGGGAGGGGGTCGGGGGTCCCGCCGGCGGTGCCCCCCCGCGGGGGGAGGGGCTGGCTCTATCCTATCGCTGAACAAAGCAATAAATTAACGGGGATCCCGAGGGACGCCGAGAAACGGGGGGCGGGGGGGGGCGGGGGCAGGCCACGGAAGGGGGGAGGGGGCGTACAAAAGGTTGCTGTAGAAAAGGAGGGGGGGTCGGGGTCTGCTCTGCTCCTGCCACCGAGCGGGGGCTGTGCCAGGGCGGGGGGCACGGCCGGGGGGGGACACGGGGACAGGGACACGGAGGGGGGACAGAGGGGGTGGCAAGGCGAGGGTGACTTGGGGAGGGGGGCGCGGCTGGGGAGGTGACAAGGGGAGGGGGACACAGCACGCGGGAACGGGGACGGGGGTGGGACAGGGTGATGTGGGCAGGGGACACTGGGGGGTGACAGGGACAGGGGACGGCACGGGCAGGGAGTGACACGGGCAGGGGTCAGCACCCCCGCCCCAGCTGTGCCCACCCCACGCTGGGGCACAACACCCCGCGGAGGGGACAGGAAGGTGGCAGTGGCATCGCTGTGCCCCCTGGCACGGGGGTCCCTGGCACGGAGAGGGGGACAGGACCAGCGGAGACCCCGACGCGGGGAGGATAATAAATAGAGCATCAAAAGTACAAACCGTGGGCAAGGCGCGACCCCGGGGGTGGCACCGGGGGGCTCGGGGGGCTCCGGGCCCCTCGGGGCTATACCAGGGCGGAGCGCGGCTCGCAGGGGCCCACGCTGGCGCAGCTGCTGCGGCGGCGGGGCCCGGGGGTCGGGGGCCCGCCGGGGGTGGGCGGGCCGGGGGTCGGGGGGCTGCCGGGGGTCGGGGGGCTGCCGGGCCCCTCGCCGGGGCAGCCGTGCTGCAGCAGGATGTCGGCGCACTCGCGGCTGCCGGCGCGGCGGGCGTAGAACAGCGCGGTGCGGCCGTGACCGTCCCGGGCGCGCACGTCGGCCCCGTACTGCGGGCACGGCCGCGTCACCCGCGGGGCCGGGGTGTCCCTCGGGGGCGGGTCACACCCCCCGTGTGCCCCCAGGGTGTCTTGGCACATCCCAGGATTGCCACGGGCACTTCACGTCCCCCATGGTCATGCCGTTGTCCCCAGGATTGCACCGTGTCCCCCATGACCACAGCGTGTCCCCCAAAGCCACCCCACGGTCCTCATGGCCACGTCACTCACCTCCTGGCCATGCCACAGTTCCCAAGGCCATCCCCCGTCCCTCAGGGCCACACCACGACCCTGATGACCGCCCCGGCTCCCCATGACCACACCACATCCCCCATGACCATCCCATGTCCCCCATGACCACCCCATGTCCCCATGACCACCCCATGGTCCCCAAGAACACATCACACCCCTCAAGACCACACCATGCCCCTGATGACCACCCCATGGTCCCCAATGACCACCCCACAGTCCCCATGACCACCCCATGTCCCCATGACCACCCCAAGTCCCCCATGACCCTGCCATCTGTCCTCTGGCCACACCACAGTCCCCAAGACCACCCCATGTTCCCATAACCACCCCATGGTCCCAATGACCACCCCATGTCCCCATGATCTCACCACATCCCCATGACCACACCACAGTCCCCATGACCACCCCATGTCCCCCTGACCACCCCCCATCCCTCAAGGACACACCACGTCCCCGATGACCACCCCATGGTCCCCATGACCTCACCACATCCCCATGACCACCCCATGGTCCCCATGACCACACCATGTCCCCATGACCTCGCCACATCCCCATGACCACCCCATGGTCCCCATGACCACACCCCAGCCCTGAATACCATACCATGCCCCTGATGACCATCCCATGGTTCCAATGGCCTCCCCACATCCTCATGACCACCCCACATCCCCCACACCCATGTCACGGTCCCCACCACCATGTCATCCCCCTCATGGCCACACCACAGCACCCATCACAACCCCACATCCCCCCAAGACCCACCACTGCCCTGCCCAGCGCTGCCCGCCGCGTCGTGCCCACGTACCCACACCAGCAGCTGGGTGACCACCACCTGGGCGGTGTCGCAGGCCAGGTGCAGCGCCGTGCGCCGCTCCGCGTCGGCCGTGGGCACGTTGAGCTGCTCCTTGTGGCTGTGGGCCAGCAGCAGCAGCACGGCGGGCAGGTCCTGCTGGCCCACGGCCCCCCGCAGCCGCTCGGCCAGCGGCGCCTCGGCCGCGGGCAGCGGCGCCAGGAACAGCCGCTGCTCGTACTTGGCACGGATCCACGACTCCCTCTCCTCCCTGGGCACGGGGACACGGGGACATGGGGGTTAGGGATGGCAGGGTGGCACCATGGGGATGCAGAGATGCAGTTCCTGCTCCTCCCAGGGCATGGGCACATGGGATGTTAGGTATGGCAAAGTGGCACCACGGTAGTGCACAGATGCAATTCCTGCTCTTCCCAGGGCATGGGGACACGGGGACACAGGGACACAGGGACACGGGGACAGAGGGACATGGGGTGTTAGGGATGGCAGGGTGGCACCATGGGGACGCAGAGATGTAATTCCTGTTCCTCCCAGGGCATAGGAACATAGGGACACAGGGACACTGGTGTTAGGGATGGCAGGGTGGCACCATGGGGATGCAGAGATGCAACTCCTGCTCCTCCTTGGGCATAGGGACACGGGGACACAGGGACACGGGGACACAGGGACACGGGTGCTAGGGACAGCAGGGTGGCATCACGGGGATGCAGAGCTGCAATTCCTGCTCCTCCTTCCCAAGGCATGGTAACATAGGGACACAGGGACACGGGTGTTAGGGACAGCAGGGTGGCACCACGGGGATGCAGAGATGCAATTTCTGCTTCTCCCAAGGCATGGGGACACAGGGACACAGGGACACAGGGTCACAGGGACACAGGGTGTTAGGGATGGCAAAGTGGCACCATGGGGATACAGCTGCAATTCCTGCTCCTCCCTGGGCATGGGGACACGGGGACACGGGCACACGGGGACACGGGCGTTAGGGACAGCAGGGTGGCACCACGGGGATGCAGAGATGCAATTCCTGCTCCTCCCAGGGCATGGGGACACAGGGACACAGGGACACAGGGTCACAGGGACACAGGGTGTTAGGGATGGCAAAGTGGCACCATGGGGATACAGCTGCAATTCCTGCTCCTCCCAGGGCATGGGAACATGGGGACACAGGGACACTGGTGTTAGGGACAGCAGGGTGGCACCAAGGGGATGCAATTCCTGTTCCTTCCAGGGCATGGGCACACGCGGACACAGGGACACTGGTGTTAGGGATGGCAAAGTGCCACCACAGGGACACAGAGCTGCAATTCCTGCTCCTCCCAGGGCACAGGGACACGAGGTGTTAGGGACGGCAGGGTGGCACCACGGGGACACAGAGATGCAATTCCTGCTCCTCCCTGGCCATGGGGCACTGCTGTGATGGGAGGACACAGGGGTGTGGCAGTGGGGACACAAAGGTGGCAGGGGTACATAGTGGCATGGCAGGGACAGGGAGAGTGAAAATGGGGGGACACGTGAGGGCCAGGGACAGAGGGTGGCAGCAGGGTGACAGGGGAGGTGCCACACAGGGGTGTGAGGAAGTGCAGGGGTGCCAGTGTGGCATTGCTGGGTCGTGGGGTCACAAGGGACAGGAGGTTGGGGACAGGGGGGCATTGGGGACATGGAGTGGCACCGCAATGATGTGAGGAGAAGGGGAGTCAGAGTCCATGGGATGGCACAGCGGTGACACACGGGGTGGGGACACAGGGCATCAGGGATGGCAGGGTGGCATCATGGTGGCATAGAGGACAGGAACGTGCAGTGGCATCAGGGATGGCAGGGTGGCATCATGGTGGCATAGAGGACAGGAACTTGTCCTGCCATCAGGGATGGCAGGGTGGATTCTCGGTGGCATAGGGGACAGGGACATGGTGATGAAGGAACTTGTGGTGGCATCAAGGATGGCTGGGTGGCATCGTGGTGGCATAGAGACAGGAACTTGTGGCATTATCAGGGATGGCAGGGTGGCATCACAGTGGCACAGAGGACAGGGACACGTGATGGCATCACGGTGCATGGGGGACAGGGACATGTGGCAGCATCAAGGGTGGCAGAGTGGCATCATGGTGGCACAGAGGACAGGGACATGTGGTGGCATTGTGGTGGCACAGAGGACAGGCACATCCAGTGACACCAAAGATACCAGGTCACCATCACGGTGGCACTCAGGACAGGCCCATGCGGTGGCACGGGGACAAGGGGTGACGGGGGCACGCGGGGCGGGGTCACCCACCGGGAGGACTCGTGGGTGGGCTTGCAGCGGCCGCGCGGGTTCTGCTCCCAGATGCTGTTGGCCGTGGCGTTGCCGATGGCCGTGAGCACCAGGGTCAGCTCCCGCGGCCAATCGTCCAGGTCCAGCGAGCGCACGCGCGACACGTGCGTGCCCAGGTTGCGGTGGATGCCCGAGCACTCGATGCAGATCAGGGCGCCCAGGTTCAGGCTGGCCCACGTGGGGTCTGCGGGGGCACGGGGGGGTGGTCGGGGTGCTGGCTGAGCTGTGGCACCCCTGCGGTCCCCATGGTGTGGGACACGGTGTGACACATGGCATGGCACGTGGTGGCAGTGAGCCACGGCACGGTGTGGCTCGTGGCACCCATGGCATCATGTCCCACAGCATTGTGTGGCTTGTGGCATTGTGTGACCCTGGCATGGTGTGACCATGGCACAGTGTGGCCTGTGCCATCCATCGTGTGACCCACGGCCTGTGCCATCCACTGTGTGACCCATGGCACCGTGTGGCACATGGCAACACACGACCCAGGACATCGTGTGACCCACGGCACTGTGTCACATGTGGCATCACATGGCCCACAGGGTTGCCAGGTGGCCCACGGCCCGTGGCACAATCTCATCCCGTGGCAAAAGCACCTGGATTCAGGGATCTGCAGGGCCCGTGCCCCCTGCTGTCCCACGAACAGATGTCCCCCCTGTCCCATGTCCCACCCGTGTCCCCCACTGTCCCCGGTGCCCAGGGACTCACTGGGTGCCCCGCAGTCCACGCAGAGCGAGTTCCCATGGGCACTGCTGTCCCATGAATGGATGTCCCCCACCTGTCCCATGTCCCATATCCCACCCGTGCCCGCCCGTGCCCCCTGGTGCCCCTGAGCCTCATTGAGTGCCCCGCAGTCCACGCAGAGCGAGTTCCCGTGGGCACTGCTGCCCCATGAATGGATGTCCCCACCATGTCCAATGCCCACCCGTGCCCCCCGGTGCCCAGGGACTCACTGGGTGCCCCGCAGTCCACGCAGAGCGAGTTCCCGCGGGCGTTGCGGATGGCCTGGATGGCCACGGCCTCGCTCTGGCTGTCCATGCGCGCCTGCAGGGAGGGACACGGCGGTGAGAGGGGCACGGGGGGTGGCACGGGCACCCTGCCAGCCCCGGCCGAGGTCCCACCTTGTTCTTGCTGCTCTCGCAGCACTGCAGGCTGGCCAGGATCTGGCTCTCGATGGCCTGCACCCATGCGTCGCGCTCCTCGAAGCTGCCGGCCTCGAAGTGCCACGTCTGCCCCGTGCTGGACACGATCAGGAACTCAAAGTTCTCCTCCTCTGCGGGACCAGAGACCCCCGGGGGGGCGGTGGGATGGGGGTCCTGCACCCACGGCGGGCTGGACTGGCCCAGCACCCACTCCAGCCCCCCACATCCACCCCTGGCACCCAAATGCTGCCCACCCCCTCCCCAGTGGTCCCCACCCCTGCTGGGGTGTGTGCTGGCAGCAGGCAAGGGGGGCACAGCCACATGCACGGGAGGCACCGCTCACGCCACGTTACCTGTTTTATAAATATTTCTTAAACTACCAAAACTTTTTAATTTCCACATTTTGCGCTTGGCTGCGGAGGGTCCGGGCAGCAGGAGTAGAGAGAGGAAACGGGGACAGAGTCAGGGGGGCCCACGAAGCCCTGGGGACGGTGCAGAAGGTGGCAGGCAGTGGCAGAGCGAGGGGGATGCGTGGACAGCGTGGCTGAGCATGGGCGGGGGGTGAGGGGCAGCATCACCCCAGATCCCCCCGAATTCTGGGGCGCCGTTGCCGTGGAGGATGGTGGCCTTGTCCCCATGGGTGACTGGGGCTGGGGACCCATGGCTGTGGCACCCACCTTCTGCCTGCCCACCCGAGCCCTCGGTCTTGGACGGCGTCATCAGCTTCTTCCGCCGGTGCTTCTTCCTGTCCACCAGCGGCGAGGGAGGAGGGTCCCTGCCCGCGCTGCCGGGGCTGGGCACGGCCTCGAAGGACAACGGGGACTCTGCAAGACACCACACGCGGGGGCTGGGGGCACCAGAGTCACTGGGGTCACCAGGGGCACCAGGGGCACCGGGGTCACCAGGGGCACCAGGGGCACCAGGGGCACCGGGGGCACCAGGCTCCTGAGGACCAGGGAGACCACCAGGAGCACTGAGGCCACCAGGGTCACCAAGTCCATCAGAGCCACCCAGGTCAGGCCTATTAGGGTCACCAAGTCCACTTGGGCCACCAAAGCCACTGGACGCACTGGGGTCACAAGGGTTAGGGGTCTCCCAGAGGTGCTGGGAGTACTGGGGTCATCAGAGCTCACCAGGGTCACTGATCTCACTGGGGTCTCACTGGGATCACCAGGACCCAACCCCAAGGCCACCAGGTTCATTGGTCTTACCAAAATCCCTGGGGTCACAAGAGCCTCTTGGCTCTTGTCATGAGGGTCACCAGGGCCACGGGGCTCACCAGGCTCACCAGGCTCATTGTGGCTTCTGGGGCTCCCAGGTCCATGTGCTCACCAGGGCCAGCAGTTGCACTGTGGCCACCAGCACCACCAAAGGGCCACCTGGTCCCTGGGATCACCAGGACCACCAGGGTTATTGTGGTCACTGGGATCAGCAAGGGCCACCAGGTCCCTGAGCTCACCAAATCCACCAGGGTTATTGTGGTCACTGGGGTCAGCAAGGGCCACCAGATCACTGGGCTCACCAAATCCACCAGGGTTATTGTGGCCTCCAGAGCCACCAGAACCACCAGGGCCACCAAGCACCACCAAGGCCACCAGAGCCACCAGGTCCCTGAGCTGCTCAGGAGTCACCCTGCTCAGTGAGGCCACCATGGGTGGCCCGGGAGGTGGCCCGGGAGGTGGCCCGGGAGGTGGCCGTGTCCCGGGCTGTGCCGTGTCACCCACCTGAGGCGAGCTTGGCGCCCGAGGCGGAGGCGCAGCGCTGCAGGGACCCCTTGCCCACCACCTTCAGCCCTGGCTCGGGGGGCAGGCTCAGCCCCACCGAGGGGACGCCGCCTGCAAGGAGGGAGGGGCAGTGTCACGGCTGTCCCCGCGGTGTCCCCCACCCCTCGGTGGCCCTGGCGCTCACCGCCCGGCTCGGGCTCCCGCAGCAGCCCGTTGATGCTGGCCGAGGGGCCGCAGGCGGAGATGGCGCGCGGCGGGCGCTTGCCGGGCACCTTGACCGTGGTGCGGAGCAGGTCCATCTCCTTGCCGTGCGTGCTGTGGATGTAGTCCTGCGGGGACAGCCGGGGTGACACGGGGCTCTCCCGCCCCTTGGGGACCGCGGCGGGACGGGGACACTCACGTTGATGCTGGGGTGGTAGAAGAGGAGGCCGTTGCTGGACAGGGTCACGTATTTCTTCTTCCACTCCTTGTTCAGGGAGTTGCCGCTGCGCTTCAGCAGGAAGCTCTGGGGACAGGGAGCAGTGAGGGGACACAGGGGACACCGGCACCCAGCCACGCCCCCCTGCCACCGCCACCACCCACCTGCTTGATGGGGATGGCACGGCCACTGCCGGCCACCTCGCCTCGGCTGTCCAGGCTGCGCTTCTCGGAGTCGCTGCCACGGCGCGTCTGTGGGCACGGGGCGGGGACAGGGGTGGCACTCGTGGCACGGCTGGGGACACTGCCGTGCCCACATGTCCCCCACTGCTGGAGCCTGGTGGTGGGGACACTGGGGTGCCACAGACCCCACCACTGCGGCCCCATGGTGGGAACACCCTGGGTGCCCACGTGTCCCTCAGTGCCACCACCATGTCACAGGGCACGGTGGATGCCATGTGTCCCCACCATCCTGCTAGAGGACACATCAGAAGCCCCATGGCGGGGACACCCTGGGTGCCCTGTGTGTCCCTCAGTGCCACACTAGATGCCCACACGTCCCTCAGTGCCACCACCACCATGCCAAAGGGACAACTGAGATGCCACACACCCCTCAATGCCACCACCCTGCCAGGGGACACCTGGGCTGCCATGTGTCCCTTGCTGCCACCACCCTATGAGGATGAGGCTCTGGCTAACACATCCCCCCGTGTCACCACCGCCATGGCAGGTGCGCGGTGCCCGCGGTGCCACCCCGGCCGGGCACTCACGGCGAAGAGGCTGGTGCGGCGCTTGGCCCCGCGGTGCAGCGAGCCGGGCGTGCCCAGCGGGGCCGGGGTCTCGCTGCGCAGCTCCCGGTGGCTCACGTTGGGCGTGGAGGGCAGCGAGGACGAGTAGTCGCTGGTGTGGCCCCCGTTGCTGGTCTGGGGGGACACGGGGTGAGCCTGGGCAGTGCCCGGGGGCCGGGGCGGGGGGCCGGGGCGGGGGGCCGGGGGTTACCTGGCTGGGGTGGACGCCCCCCACGGGGGTGGAGGCGGCAGAGTGGCTCGGGGAGCTGGGCAGGGACTTGCAGGACGCCATCAGCTGCTGCTGCTTCTTCAGCGCCACGGCCTTCTGGGCCACTGCAGGGAGCCGAGTCAGGAGGGCTGGACCCCAACCTGCCCAGGCACCGCCTGGGTACCCTCACCTGGACACGGGCCCCATCCCACCTGGGCACGGGCACCACCCTCATCCCACCTGGACACTGTCCCCATCCCATCTGGACACTGTCCCCATTCTCATCCCACCGGGATACTGGCTCCATCCCATCTGGACAAGATCCCCATCCCATCTGGACACGGTCACCATCCCATGTGGATGTGGTCCCCACCCTCATCCCACTTGGACATTGTCCCCATCCCATCTAGACATGGTCCCCATCCTCATCCCATCTGGACACTGTCCTCATCCCACCTGGATACTGTCCCCATCCCATCTGGACACTGTCACCATCCCATGTGGATGTGGTCCCCACCCTCATCCCACCTGGACACGGTCCCAATCCCACCGAGACAATGTCGTCATCCTGCCTGGACATGGTCCCCATCCCCATCCCGCCTGGACATGGTCCAGTCCCCATCCCACCTGGACACCATCCCCATCTTCATCCCACCTGCACACTGTCCCCATCCCACCCATCCGCTGGCAACTGTCTCCATCCCACCTGGATGTTGCCCCCATCCCACCTGGGGTGGACATGGTCCCTGACCTACCCAGGCGAGGGTCTGCCCCACCTGGGCATGGTCCTCTGCACTACCCTGTCCACTGCCTCCATCCCACCTGGATGCGGTCCCTGTCTCACCTGGACATGGCCCCGTGGCCGCCACTCCCCTCGACCCAGACGTGCTCCCACGCTGGCCACAACCCCTGTCTGACCAGGTCACTACGCCCATCCCACCCGGCCGTGGTCCCCATCACATGGTGGTCACTGTCCCCACCTCCCCGTGTCACCAGCCCCCTCCCACCCCCCCGAGGACGGTCACCCACCCTCGGTGAAGACCCGGTCCACGTTGAGGCCGTAGGTGGCGCAGGTCTCGTAGTAGAGGCAGCGCCGCATGTCCCCGCAGAGCGCCCGGGCGTGCGCGTCCTCCACCGCCCGCGGGCTGGACGAGCTGATCTTGTCTGGGGAGCCAGGGGCTCAGCTGGGGGTGCCCCGCGCTGCTGCCACCCCCACAGATCCCCCCGTGCCCCCTGGCTCACCCTGCGTGCCCACCAGCGCCAGGGCCACGTCGCTGGTGCCGCGGAGGTCGCAGAGCAGCGCGTGCAGCTGCGCCACCTCCTCGAAGCTGCTCTCGCTCTCCAGGCTGAAGACGAAGATGACGGCGTCCGCCCAGCTGGCAAACTGGGGGGCCACGGGCGGGGTCAGGGCTCGGCTCCGGCCAGCGTGGCCCCCCCGGGCCCCGGTCCCCTCGTACCTGTGCATCCGGGGCGCCCGCCTCCTCCCGGATGAGCAGGAGGTGGCTCTGGCCATCCACTGTCACCTCACGCTTGAACTGGCCACCTGCAGCGGGGAGGGGAAGGGGGGACCCTGCAGGTGTGCTCCGCCCACGTGGATGGAACCTCCCATGGGCGTGACCAGCACCATGGGTGAGCAGCACTGACCCCAAAAGGCCCACAGCCATGACCAGCACCATGTGTGAGCAGCACTTTGACCCCAAAAGGCCCGCAGCCATGGCCAGCACCATGGGTGAGCAGCCCTTTGACCCCAAAAGGCCCACAGCCATGGCCAGCACCATGGGTGAGCAGCCCTGACCCCAAAAGGCCCACAGCCATGACCAGCACCATGGGTGAGCAGCACTGACCCTAAAAGGCCCACAGCCATGACCAGCACCGTGGGTGAGCAGCACTGACCCCAAAAGGCCCACAGCCATGACCAGCACCATGTGTGAGCAGCCCTGACCCCAAAAGGCCCACAGCCATGACCAGCACCATGGGTGAGCAGCCCTGACCCCAAAAGGCCCACAGCCATGACCAGCACCATGGGTGAGCAGCACTGACCCTAAAAGGCCCACAGCCATGACCAGCACCATGGGTGAGCAGCCCTGACCCCAAAAGGCCCACAGCCATGACCAGCACCGTGGGTGAGCAGCCCTGACCCCAAAAGGCCCGCAGCCATGGCCAGCACCATGTGTGAGCAGCCCTGACCCCAAAAGGCCCACAGCCATGACCAGCACCATGACCTTGCCCATTCTGTGGCCACGTCCATCCCCTTCACCCTCTCCACACCTGTCCATGCCCAGCATCATGACCTTGCCCATTCCATGACCGTGTCCATCCCCTGGTCATGCCCAGCCCCATCATATGTCCATCCCATGCCCAGCTCCATGGATATGTCCCTTCCTCCATCCCCATCCCCATGGACACTCCATCACTGAACCCATGCCCGTGATTTGTCCATGGTTGTGTCCATCCCATGCCCATGATCATGTCCATCCCATGCCCATGGTCATGCCCATCCCATGGTCATGCCCATCTCATGCCCATGGCTGTGTCCATCCCATGCCCATGATCGTGTCCATCCTACAGTCCCATCCATCCCATGCCCATGGTCATGTCCATGCCCCGACCATGGTCGTGTCCATACCATGGTCACATCCATCCCATGCCCATCATCACATCCATCCCATGGTCACCTCCATCCCATGTCCATGGTAATGTCCATCCCATGGCCATGTCCATCCTGTGCCCATGGTCGTGTCCATCCCATGGTCACATCCAACCCATGCCCATGGTAATGTCCATCCCATGATCTATGCCCATCCCATGCCCATGATCACGTCCATCCCATGCCCATGGTCATGCCCATCCCATGGTCATGCCCATCTCATGCCCATGGCTGTGTCCATCCCATGCCCATGGTCACATCCAACCCATGCCCATGGTAATGTCCATCCCATGGTCATGCCCACCCCATGCCCACGTCCCCGCCATGGCCACTCACTCTCAGTGGGCTCCAAGCCCACGTAGGAGCCGGTGAGGAACCGATGGACGAGCGCCGACTTCCCGCTCTTGCTGCTGCCCAGGACCCCCTGGGTGGGCAGAGGGGGTGTCAGGATGGCTGGGGACACGGGGACACGGGGACATGGGGACATGGGGGCATGGTCCTCAGGGGACACGGGGACATGGGGACACGGGGACACGGGGACATGGGGACACAGGGACATGGGGACATGGGGACACGGGGACATGGGAATATGGGGACATGGGGACATGGGGACACAGGGACATGGGAACACGGGGACATGGGGACATGGGAACAGGGGGACATGGGGACATGGAGACACAGGGATTTGGGGACACAGGGACATGGGGGCACGGGTACATGGGGACACGTCACCCACCAGGCGGATCTCGGGGATAGAGCGGCCCAGCGTCCACTCCTGGCTGTTCACCAAGGCCTCTGCGGAGGGAGAAGGCTGAGCCAGAGCCCAGGGACCCCCGGGCAAGCCCCAGCAGGCGCTGGCACCCCCAGGAGCCCCAGTCCCGGGGGGCCCCCGCCCCACCCCGCGGCGCAGCAGCCGCTTCCTGCGTGGGCGGCCACCAGCTGTCACCCAGCAACGGCGCCGGGCCCGCGGGGGCGGCAGGACGTGGAGATGCCACGTGGCAGGGACGGGGACGCGGCAGCACGAGGCGTCGTGTGCCAAGGCACGAGTACGCAGAGGGCACGGGGACACGGTGGGCACGGGGATGGAGAGCACGGCGTGGCACAGGGACGCGATGGGGACCACGACGGGCACCAGGACAGCGGGTGGCACGAGGACGTGGTGTGGCACGAGGACGTGGTGTGGCGTGAGGACACAACGGATCCCAGGAGGTGACAGCCGTGAGGGCACAGAGTGGCACCAGGACGTGGTGTGGCATGGGGACGCAGTGGGAGCCACCAGGCCGGGACACGGCGTAGCACAGGGATGTGGCATGAGGACACGACGGGCACCAGGGCACAGCACGGCAGGAGGATGTGGGGTGGCACAAGGACACCACGGACTCCAGCACACGATGGGCACGAGGACACGATGCCAGCGGTGCACGACAGCCCCAGGCCTGGGGATGCAGCGTGGGGTGAGCACAAGGTGTGGCACAGGGACACGATGGATGCCAGGACACGGCGTGGTAGCGTGGCACTGGGACATGGTGTGGCACATGGACAGGACATGGCACAAGGACAGGACATGGCACTGGGACACGGTGTGGCATGAGGACAGGACATGGCACAAGGACACAGCGTGGCACTGGGACATGGTGTGGCACAAGGATGAGGCATGGCACAAGGAGGACGAGGCATGGCCCTGGGACACAGTGTGGCACGAGGACAGGACATGGCATGAGGACACAGCATGGCACACGATGGGCACAAGGCTGCGGTGGCACCAGAGCGCAGCATGTGTGGCACTGGGACACGGCGTGGCACAAGCACCTGGCGTGCCCTGTGCCCCCCACATCTCCTACCTGGCATCCCCAGCCCCTCTGGGCAGCGGTGGCACCGCAAAGAGGGAACCTGAGGCCGGGCACAGCCAGAGGGTGCCCCCCTTTCTGTGCCTCAGTTTCCTCCGCTCCCACCAACACGGAGCCGGGGCCGTGCCACGTGTGCCAGCCGGGAAAGGGTTAACGCCGCTGCCTGTCACCCCTCACATTGTCACCGAGCTGCCACCCCCGGCCCTGCAGGTGCTGCCCACGCACCCCGCGGTGCCAAGGTGCGTGCAGGCAGACAGGGGGACGCCGGGGGGGACAGAAGGACACGGGGGGGCTGGACAGATGGGGGACAGGATGCACGGGTGTGACGCACGGATGGAGGCGAGGACAGACGGACGGATGGCGGGACAGAACGACGGAAGGGGGGGGGTGGCGCCTGACCCCCGTGGAGTTCCCCCAGTGGGGAAACTGAGGCACAGGATCCCCACCATGGGGACCCCCCCCACACGGCCAGCACCGCGTGCCGCCAAATCGGGGACCTCACACGGCCCCAGGGCACAAACACGGCCCGGGGGTCACAGCCCCCTGAAACGACAGAGCCCTGAACCCCACAGCCCCCCTGAACTGACAGATCCTTGAACCGACAGGGCCCTGAACCCCACAGACCCCCTGAACCGACAGAGTGCTGAACCCCACAGCTCCCCGAACCCCGCAGCCCCCCTGAACTCCACAGCCCCCCGAAACCCACAGCCCCCACCCCACAGCCCCACCATACCCCTCTGCCCCCTAAACCCCGCAGCCCCCCGAACCCCTCAGCCACGGGGAGCAGACGGGTCCCGCTGCCCCACACGAGCCCCGGGGGTCCCGGCGCCTCCTCCGCCCGCCAGGGAAACTGAGGCACAACACCAGGGCCACAGTGGGCACCGCTACCCCTGGCCCAGGTCACCGAGGGGCGCGGGGACACCGAGCCGCGCCCGGGGCGACCCCCGGGCTCCCGCGGGCCCCTACTCACTGTGGGGGGCGGCACTGGCCGGGTCGGCGCCGGGGGGAGACCAGGGGGGGCGCGGGGTGGGTGGGGGTCGCCGCGGGGCTCTTGGTGAAGATGCCGCTGATGAACTTGAGCATCTTTCGGTCGCGGGTGGAGGCGCGACCCCCCTCGCGTCCCCGCTTGAGGCCGGTCTCGGGGGCGGGGGCGGGCACCAGACCCCCCGGCTGCAGGTCGCTGTAGTCCAGGGTCTTGCTCTTGCCCTTGCTGGGGGACAGCCGGGCCCGGGGGGGCCCCTCGCTCTTGCCCCCCGCCTTGGGGCGCCCCTTGCCCTCTCCCTCGGGCCACGAGAGGCGGCTGCCGGCCGCTTTGCCGGGGGCTTTGCCCGCCCGGGGCTCGGGGGTCCCGCGGCTCCCCCCGCCGCCGCCCCCCGCTTTGGGGGGCTTGGGGCCGGCCAGGCGGAGGCGGCGGGCGCCGGCCGAGGGGTGCGGGGAGGCTGTGGGGGGGTCCAGGGGCGGCGGGGGGGCCCGGCTTCCCTCTGGGGGGCCCTCGGGGCCCCCCCAGGTGGCCTGGCTGAGCAGCGGGCGGCGGGGGGTCGCGGCGGGCTGGGGGATGTCCAGGGCGGCCAGACCCCGCTCCCCCGGCCCCTCCAAGGTGCCCTTGGCCCCGCGGGGGTCGGGCTTGGGGGGCAAGGCCGGCAGCGGGGGGGGGCAGCAGCGCCGGGTCGGGTTTGGGGGGCACGGCGGGGGGCGGGGGGGGCAGCAGCGCCGGGTCGGGTTTGGGGGGCACCGCCGGGGGCGGGGGGGGGCAACAGCGCCGGGTCGGGTTTGGGGGGCACGGCCGGGGGCGGGGGGGGGCAGCATGGCCGGGTCGGGTTTGGGGGGCACGGCGGGGGGCGAGGCGGGCGAGCGGGGGCGGGGGGCGTCGGGGCCGGGGGGGGCCGGGACCGGCCGTACTTATCCGGAGCGCGTCCTGCCGCTGGAAGAGCCGCTCGGGCCGCCGGGCTCGGCCGGGCTCGGGGGTGCGGGGGGCAGCCGCGGCCCCCCCGGGGCCAGGGGCTCCATCGCCACCCCCCCCCCGCCTCCTCCGCCTCCCCCGCGGCGCCCACCGACTCGAGCTTGACCAGCGTGAGCGAGATGAGGTAGGTGGTCCTGCGCTGGAGGCCGGTGGTCCTGCTCATGGGTGCGGGCAGGGCCTCCCCGGGGCGCCCCCCCGGCCCCCCTGGATCCCCGCGCGGCGCCGCGGCCGCCGGTGCCGGTGATGCTCCGGTCCCACCCCCGGCCCTGCCTCCCCGAAGCCTCCGCCGCTCGCCCGCCCCCGGAGGGGTTGGAACCGCCGCCGCCCCCCCCGCGAAACACGAGCACCCCCCCGGCAGCCGCCGGGAGCGGGGCCACCCCCCCGCCGCGCCCCCCGCCCCGGGTCAGCGGCCGGGGGGCATCGCGGGGAACCCCCGAGCGGGGGGGCAGGGGAGGGGTCGGGAGCTTTTGGGGGCGGGGGGGGATCGGGGGGAGGCACGGCGGGGGGAGGGGGGCTGTGGGGACCTGGGGGTCCGGGGGAGAGGGAAGGGGGGATTCCAGGTGCGGGGGGGTGGGGGGGGAGATGGGGCGTGAGGGACGCGGGGTGGGGGGGGGGGGGCAGAGGGGCGGTGATGGGGAGGGGGTGCGGGGGCTACGGGGAAGGGGGAAATGGAGGGAGGGGGGGTTACGGGGCGGGGGGGGGCATGCCCGGGACCCCCCGGGAGCGGGGCTCACGGCAGCGCCCCGACGGGCTCGTCCTTGGCAGCGGCGGCGCGGGTGGGGGCCGGGGCCCGGCGGGGGGGGCCCTGAGCGGCCGGGGGCGGCCGGGGCCGCCGCTCTCCGCCATGCGCCGCTCCCAGGGCCGGGCTGGGGCGGGGGCGGGCGGCGGCCCCGCCGCTACCGGGCAGGCGCGAGCGCTCCCGGGCGCCCCGCCCGAGCCCCCGGCTCCGGCTCCGACACCTGCGGGGCTGCCGGTACCCCCGCACCCCGACAGCCCCCGCCACCTCCGGTCCGTCCATCCATCCATCCATCCATCCATCCATCCATCCATCCATCCATCCCTCCCTCCCGCTGCCCCCCGCACCCCCAAATCCCCTCCCTCCCCTTCCCGGGACAGCAGCGCTGGCTGGGGAGGGGGCCCGTGGTGGGGAGGGGGCGTGGGGGCGGCTTTGGGGGTTTTCGGGGGGCTTCGCGGGGCTCGGGGCAGGCTCATCCACCCCTTTTCTGGCATTTTTAGCAGCGGCGCA
Source organism: Passer domesticus (assembly GCF_036417665.1). Taxonomy (NCBI): domain Eukaryota; kingdom Metazoa; phylum Chordata; class Aves; order Passeriformes; family Passeridae; genus Passer; species Passer domesticus. The sequence continues at coordinate 1,884,098 of NC_087504.1, forward strand.
GCATCCCTGCGCATCCCGTTTCCACGGCAACGGCGGGGATGGCGCTGGGAGCAGCCGTGGACCCCCCGTGTCACCCTCGTCACTCCCGTGTCACCCTCGTGGACCCGGGCCAGGTATCACGGCCACTGGGGTCCCCCACGGCAGCGTGACCCCCCCGGCCTGGGGGCACACGGGGCTCGGGGCACAGTGGGACCCTCGGCCCCCTGTGCCCCCCGGAGGTCGGGCGGGGGTCCCGGCCCTGTGTGCCCCCCACGCGCGGGGTCCCCCGGGCCTCGCACCGCTCCGGGCAGGGGGGCCACCCCCAGAGCTGTCCCTGCTGCCACCCAGGGCTGTGACCCTGGAGCTGGCTCTGTCCTGGTGCGGGATCTGCCCCCCAGCACCCCGTGGGGACAATGCTGCCCCCTCCAGTGCCCCCCTGTCCCCTTCCGGTGTCCCCCGGCTGTCCCCAAGCACGGGCCACACCTCCCCCTCGCTCAGATGTCCCACGCTGCCGGGGGGGGGCGACACGGGGCACGGCGGGTCCGACCGTGCCACCACAACATCCCTGTCCCCATCCCTGTCCCCATCCTGTCCCCCTCCCTGTCCCCATCCTGTCCCCATCCCTGTCCCCATCCCTGCCTCCTCCCTGTCCCCATCCCTGTCCCCATCCTGTCCCCATCCCTGCCCCCTCTCTGTCCCCCTCTCTGTCCCCATCCTGTCCCCAGCCTGTCCCCATCCTGTCCCCCTCCCTGTCCCCATCCTGTCCCCATCCCTGTCCCCATGCCTGCCCCCATCTCTGTCCCCATCCCTGTCCCCATCCCTGTCCCCCTCCCTGTCCCCAGCCTGTCCCCCTCCCTGTCCCCATCCTGTCCCCCTCCCTGTCGCCATCCCTGTCGTCATCCCTGTCCCCATCGCTGTCCCCATCCCTGTCCCCATCTCTGCCCCCTCCCTGTCCCCTCCCTGTCCCCATCCCTGTCCCCATCCCTGTCCCCAGCCTGTCCCCCTCTCTGTCCCCATCCCTGTCCCCATCCTGTCCCCAAAGCTGCTGCACCCCCAGGCTGGGAGTGCGGGGGTTAAACGGGGGCGGGGGCACCCCGGGGGTGGGAGGGGGCTCGGGGGGAGCGCTGGGCAGGAGCTGGGGGGGCTGTGCCCCCTCCCGAGCTCCGTGGGTACCACAGCGGGCGCCTGGCAACGCGGCATCCCCCGGCTTCCCGTTGCCATGGCAACCGCGCGGGATATGTCAGAGCGGGGGGGGGCGCACGACGATGTGGGGGCTCGGTACGGGCGGGGGGCGGCGACGGAGCCCCTCCCCAAGTGACGTCACCGCGTGGGTCGGGGGAATCGGGGGGAGGAGACCCCAAACCCTCACAGCCCCCCCAGCAGGGCCCCCCTACACGGGACCCCTCCAGCAACAAGTGCCCCCCCCCCGCCTTCAGAGCCCCCCACGCTCTGACCCCAGCACCTCCTGTGGCCCCTCCAGCAGGGACCCCCAGTCCCACCAGGACCCCCCAATCCCACCAGGACCCCCCAAACCCCCCCAGCCGGGCCCCCCCCCGCAGACGCGGGGAGGAAGTGGCCCCGTTCCCACAGCGCGGGCCGGAAACCGCCCCGGGGCCCCGGCACGGAAACGGGGGGGGCCCCAGCCCCAGCGGGGCCTGCACCCCCCGCGCCCCTCGGGGGGTCCCCACGGGGGGCTGGCACTGCCAGACCCCCACTGTGGCACCGGGGGGCAGGGACACCCTGAGCAGGGACAGGACCAGCCGAGGACAGCACCAGTGTGGGGCTGGGGGACACCAGTGTCACACCTGTCCATCTGTCTGTCTATCTGTCCATCCCTCCATCCATCCATCCATCCATCCATCCATCCATCCATCCATCCATCCATCCATCCATCCATCCATCCATCCATCCATCCCTTCCATCTGTCCATCCATCATCCATCCACCTGTCCATCTGTCCATCCCTCCGCCTGTGTATCTGCATCCACCTGTTTGTCCATCCGCCGGTTCACTCATTCATTGTCCACCCACCCCTCCATCCCTTCCATCCGCCTGTCCATCCATGCCTCCAGCCAGCTCCCTGTCCATCTGTCTGTCCTTCCACCTTTCCATCCATCCATCCATCCATCCATCCATCCATCCATCCATCCATCCATCCATCCATCCATCCATCCATCCATCCATCCATCCATCCATCCATCCATCCTTTCCACCTGCTCTCCTGTCCATCCATGTCTCCAGCCGGCTCCCTGTCTGTCTGTCCGTCCGTCCCTCCATCCATCCCCTTGTTCCTCCACCCATCTTCCTACACCTCATCTCTCCACCCATCCACGTATCCTCCACCCGCAGGATGTCCACCCTCTGTCCATCCTCTGTCCATCCACCTGTCCATCCACCTGTCCACTCTCTGTCCACCCTCTGTCCACGCTCTGTCCATGCTGCTGTCCCCCTGCCCGCACCCCCCGTGTCCCTCAGTGTCCCCCCGCTCTCCCCAGCCCCGGTGTCCCCCGCTGTCCCCAGCTGTCCCCCCGCTGTCCCCAGCCCCGCTGTCCCCCCGTGTTCCCCAGTGTTCCCCCGCTGTCCCCAGCTCCGGTGTCCCCCGCTGTCCCCGCTGTCCCCCGCTGTCCCCGCTGTCCCCGCTGTCGCCGCCTGTCCCCGGTACCTCGGAGGGCCCGCAGGGCGCTGCTCAGGCTGCGGCGCAGCTGCGGCTCCCGCACGGTCTCCACCAGCCGCACCAGGCGGTTCAGGTGGCCCTTGGCCCCCTCGTGCCGGGCCACCTCGGCGCGGATGGCGGCCAGCACCTCGCGCCGCTCGCGGGGGGCCCCCATGGCGCCCCCGGGACCCCGTTCGGCCCCGTCTGTTCCGCCCCGCTCGCTTCCTGCCCGAGCCGCGGCGTCACCCGCGGGGACACGTCACGGCCCGCGCGGGGCTGCGCGCCGCGACACGCCAGGACACGCCAGGGACACGCCAGGACACGCCAGGACACGCCGGGGCACGGGCACGGCCCGGCACGCCCGACGCGCCAGCCCGGCACGCCAGCGACGTGGCACGGGGGACACGGGGGGACACACGCATGGGTGGGCACCGTGGGGGACGCCCCGGGGACACGGCGGGTGCTGGGGACACCCTGGGGGGATCAGGACACCCACGGGGCTCTTGTGCAGACAGGGTGGGGACACACGGACACGCTGGGGACACGTGTGAGGTGACACGGACACAGCAGTGACATGCTGGGGACACACGGGCATGCTGGGGATGTGTGTGAGGTGACACGGACACAGTAGTGACATGCTGGGGACATGTATGGGCACACGGGCAGGCTGGGGACATGTGCAGTGACACACAGACATGCTAGGGACATGTGCAGCCACGTGGACATGCCAGTAATGTGTGGAGTGACAGGGACATGCTGGGGACATGTGCAGTGACACACGGACATGCTAAGGACATGTGCAGCCATGTGGACATGCCAGTAATGTGTGGAGTGACAGGGACATGCTGGGGACATGTGCAGTGACACATGGACATGTGTGGTGACACATGGACATGCTGGGGGCATGTGCAGTGACACACGGACATGTGCAGTGACACACGGACACGCTAAGGACACGTGTGCCATCCCGTGCACACACAGCCCACCCCCACGTGTCCCCCCAGTGTCCCCGTGTCCCCCCAGGCAGGGCAGGGGCCCTGGGGGTGTCCCCGTGTCCTCCCCCAGCCATGGACCCCTGCCCATCCCCACAGGGGGTCCCAGGCCCTGGGGGGGGTCCCAGTGCCAGGGCAGTGCCACCACCTGCGGAGGGTGACGGTGGTCACCGTGGGGTGACAGCAATCACTGGGGGGTCCCAAAATCCACTGGGGGGTCCCAGCAGTCCCTGTGGGGTCCCAATGGTCACCCTGGGGTCCCAGTGGTCACTGTGGGGTCCCAATGGTCACCCTGGGGTCCCAATGGTCACCCTGGGGTCCCAGTGGTCACTGTGGGGTCCCAATGGTCACCCTGGGGTCCCAATGGTCACCCTGGGGTCCCAGTGGTCATTGTGGGGTCCCAGCGGTCACCGTGGGGTCCCAGTGGTCATTGTGGGGTCCCAGCGGTCATTGTGGGGTCCCAGCGGTCACCGTGGGGTCCCAGCAGTCCCTGTGGGGTCCCAGTGGTCATTGTGGGGTCCCAACACCCACTGGGGGGTCCCAGCACACTTTGGGGGTCCCCAGTGTCCCCATCCCCGGCACCGTCCCAGGCAGAGGCAGGAATGGGGGTCCTGGGGGGTTTATTGAGGTGTCGGGGGGTCCTGAGGGGTTACTGTGGGATCAGGGGGGTCCTGGGGAGTTTATTGAGGGGTCAGGGGGGTCCCGGGGGGTTATTGGGGGGTCAGGGGGGTCCCGGGGGGTCACTGAGGGGTCAGGGGGGGTCCCGGGGGGTCACTGGGGGGTCAGGGGGGTCCCGGGGGGTTATTGGGGGGTCAGGGGGGTCCCGGGGGGTCACTGAGGGGTCAGGGGGGGTCCCGGGGGGGTTCTGCGGGGTCAGGGGGGTCCCGGGGGGTCACTGAGGGGTCAGGGGGGTCCCGGGGGGTCACTGGGGGGTCAGGGGGTACGCGGAGGCCACGAGGCGCTGCTTGTCCCACGTGTAGGTCTGGATGGTGGCGGCTTCGCCCCCCAGGCTGACGTGGCACCTGCAGGGACAGGGAGGGTGACCGCGGGTCGGGGACCCCCGGGTGGCCCCCACGACCCCCGGGGGGCCGCCAGGGCAGCCCGTCGGTGCCAGCGCCCTGCCCGCGGTGCCCGCACTCACTGGCTGTCGGGCCGTGCCAGGAAGCAGAGCGTGAACAGCGCCAGGTCGAACTCGGGGCTGGAGCCCACCAGGAGCGACCCCCGCGATTTGAGGTGCCCGTCCCAGCGGAACCGCAGCGACAGCACGTCCGGGAAGGCTGTCCACTGCCGGGGGACGGACAGACAGACAGACACAGACAGTGCCATGGGTGCCCATCCCGGCGCGGCCAGGAGCCCAGATCGCTGCGGGGGGGTCTCACGGGGGGCACCGCGGTGGGCAGGGGGTGCCCGGGTCAGGGGGGACAGGGACACAGAACCCCGCGGGCACGGACACGGGGTACAGCCCTGGGGGGACCCCGGTGTGGCCTCGGGGACACCGGGGATGCTGCAGGGCAGGACGGAGGATGGGGACAGGGACAGCCAGCGGGACATGGGGACCACGAGGTTCCAGGGAAATGGGGGGGGGATCTCAGGGGCACTGTGGGGGGCACAGTGACAGGGGTCATCCTAGGGGACACAGACCGTGGCTGGGGACACTGCAGGGGAGGGGGGGAAGCCAAGGGCAGCTGCCCCGCTCTGTGTCCCCACCCCCTGCTTGGGGAATCCCCCCCGTGTCTCCATGTCCCCCATGTCCTCCATGTCACCTGTCCCTCGTGCCCCCTGTCCCCTGTGTACCCATGTCCCCCGTGTCCCCCATGTCCTCTGGGTCTCCATGTCCCCTAGTGCTGCCCAAGTCCCTCAGCCAGGGAATCCCTCCCCATGTCCCCATGTCACCCACTGTATCCCCTGCCCCCACTCACGGGCCCGTCCCAGGTGTGTCCCAGGTACTGCAGTCACTCCCCATGTCCCCATGTCCCCCCATGTCCCCATGTCCCCCCCATGTCCCCGTGTCCCACCCATGTCCCCATGTCCCCATGTCCCCCCCCTGTCCCCACTCACGGGCCTGTCCCAGGTGTGTCCCAGGTACTGCAGTCCCCCCCATGTCCCCATGTCCCCATGTCCCCCCTGTCCCACTCACGGGCCCGTCCCAGGTGTGCCCCAGGTATTGCAGTCCCCCCCATGTCCCCATGTCCCCATGTCCCCCTGTCCCCACTCACGGGCCCGTCCCAGGTGTGCCCCAGGTATTGCAGTCCCCCCCATGTCCCCATGTCCCCATGTCCCCATGTCCCCACTCACGGGCCCGTCCCAGGTGTGCCCCAGGTATTGCAGTCCCCCCCATGTCCCCATGTCCCCATGTCCCCATGTCCCCACTCACGGGCCCGTCCCAGGTGTGTCCCAGGTATTGCAGTCCCCCCCATGTCCCCATGTCCCCATGTCCCCCTGTCCCCATGTCCCCACTCACGGGCCCGTCCCAGGTGTGTCCCAGGTACTCCAGCCGCCCCGCGCTCTCCAGCGCCTGCAGCTGCACCCAGTTGTGACACCCCGACACCGCGTCGTTCTTCACCTCCCCTGGGGACACAGGTGACCACAGAGAGCAGGTGACCACAGCTGCCACCCCACGGACCCCCCCAGGTGACCCCCAGCCCCGGCATTGCCCCCCAAGCCCCCCCAGCTCCACCCCCACAGTGTCCCCCCATCCCCTTGGTGTTCCCCTGTTCAATCCCTGTCCCTGCTCCCCCCACACTCCCTCGGTGTCCCCCCTCCCCCGTGTCCCCACATGTCCCCACATGTCCCTGTGTGTCCCCTCACCCACGAACACATGCTCGAAGCCGCAGGAATCCAGAGCTTTGCCACCGGAGCGCGAGTAGAGCCCGAACCACATGGAGTGGAGATCGGCACGGAAGGCGTCAGCCGAGGGGTACAGCCCTGGGGACACGGGGACATCGTGGGGACATCGTGGGGACATGGGGGACATGGGGTACAGCCCTGGGGACACGGGGACATCGTGGGGACATCGTGGGGACATGGGGGACAGCCCTGGGGACACGGGGACATCGTGGGGACATCGTGGGGACATGGGGGACAGCCCTGGGGACACGGGGACATCGTGGGGACATGGGGGACAGCCCTGGGGACACGGGGACATCGTGGGGACATCGTGGGGACATGGGGGACAGCCCTGGGGACACGGGGACATCGTGGGAACATCATGGGGACATGGGGTACAGCCCTGGGGACACGGGGGACATTGTGGGGACATGGAGGGACAGCGTAGGGACATGGGAGGACAGCGTGGGGATATGGGGGACAGCGTGGGGACATGGGGTACAGCCCTGGGGACACGGGGGACATCGTGGGGACATGTGGGGACAGCGTGGGAACACCATGGGGACATGGGGTACAGCCCTGGGAACACATGGGGACACATGGGGACAGCATGGGGACATGGGGGACAGTGTGGGAACACCATGGGGATATGGGGCACAGCCCTGGGGACAGGGTAGGGAATGTGAACGGGGGGTTCAACCCTAAGAACAGAGCAGGGGGACAGGAGGGACACTGAGGGGACACTGAGGGGACACTAAGGGGACACTGTAGGGACAATGTAGGGACACTGTGAGGACAGGGGGTTCACCATGGGGACACTGTAGGACAGGACACGGTGGGGACAGGGGGAACACCGTGGGGACATCATGGGGACACCATGGGGACAGAGGGATCACCATGGGGCCATCATGGGGACATTGTGGGGACACTGTGGGAATACTATGGGGACACCATGGGGACACCGTGGGGACACCGTAGGGACAGGGGGAACACCGTGGGGAGAGGGGGAACAGTGTGGGGACACCATGGGGATAGGGGGGACACCGTGGGGACAATGTGGGTACAGGGAGAACACTGGAGGAACATCGTAGGGACAGGGGGAACATCATGGGGACATCATGGGGACATCGTGGGGACACCGTAGAGAAAGGGGGAACACTGTAGGGACAGGGAGAACACCGTGGGGATAGGGGGAACACCAGGGGAACACCATGGGGATATCATGGGGACACTGTGGGGACACCGTGGGGACTGAGGGGACACCGTGGGGACGGGGGGGACACCAGGGGAACACTGTGGGGACATCATGGGGACACCATGGGGACACCGCGGGGACAGGGGGAACACCATGGGGACATCATGGGGACACTGGGGATAGGGGGAACACCGGGGGGGATAGAGGGAACACTGGGGGCATAGTGGGGACATCGTGGGGACATCGTGGGGACACCGTAGAGAAAGGGGGAACACTGTAGGGACAGGGAGAGCACCATGGGGATAGGGGGAACAGAGTGGGGACACCGCGGGGACAGGGGGAACACCAGGGGAACACCATGGGGATATCATGGGGACACCATGGGGACACCGCGGGGACACCGCGGGGACAGAGGGGACGCGGCAGCGACGCCGCGGGCGCACCCTTGGCCAGCACGAAGCGCTCGAGCAGCGCCAGCACCGGCGTGGCCAGCGCGGCCTCCAGGAAGCGCCGCTGCTCCCGCAGCTCCGCCGGCGGCTGCGCCTCCGCACGGCCCGGCCGCGGCTCGTAATTGTCCAGGAGGGCAACGAGCCCCGAGAAGGTGGGCACGGCCAGCAGCTCCGGGGCCACCCGCGCGAACAGCCTGGCAGCGGGAACCGGGGGGGTGGGTGGGACTGGGGGATTGGGATTGGGAGATTGGGGGATTTTGGTTGGGGGGAATTGGGATTGGGACTGGGGTGGGATGGGATTGGGGTGGAATTGGCATTGGGGGATTGGGGGATTGGGGGTGTTGGGATTAGGGGATTGGGATTGGGATTCGGATTGGGATTGGGGGATTGGGGTGAGATTGGGATTGGGGTGGGATTGGGGTGGGATTTGGATTGGGATTGGGGTGGGATGAGATTGGGATTGGGACTGGGGGATTTGGGATTGGGGTTGGGATTGGGATGGGATTGGGGTGGGAGTGGGATTGGGGTGGGATTTGGATTGGGATTGGGATTGGGATTGGGATTGGGATTGGGATTGGGACTGGGGGGATTGGGGGATTGGGGGATTGGGGGATTGGGGGATTGGGGGATTGGGATTGGGATGGGATTGGGGGATTGGGATTGGGAGATTGGGACTGGGGGATTTGGATTGGGGTGGGATTGGGAGATTGGGATTGGGGGATTAGGGGATTGGGATTGGGATGGGGGTGGGATTGGGATTGGGGGATTGGGGTGAGATTGGGGGGATTGGAGGATTGGGGGATTGGGATTGGGTTGAGAGTAAGGGGAATTTGTATTAAGGGTTGGGACTGAAGTGGGCTTTGGATTGGGATTGGATTGGGAATTAATTGGGGTTGGGATTGGGGCAGGATTGGGGTTGGGATGGGATTGGGACTAGGATTAGGGGATTGGGATTAGGATTGGGATTGGGGAGGGGATTGGGGTTGGGACAGAGGGCAGGGGTGGCGACAGCTGGGATCCAGCGTGAGGACAGAGCCATGGGGGGGTTGGGACAAGGGACAGGACGGAGCCGGGTGGGATGGGGAGAGTGGGAGGGGCACAGGGGAGGGGCATGAGGGGGAACACGGGGGCGCTGAGACCCCCACCCTGTCCCCCCTGTCCCCCTGTCCCCCTGTCCCCCTGTCCCCACTGTCTCCCTGTCCCCCTGTCCCCCTGTCCCCCCTGTCCCCCTGTCCCCCTGTCCCCCTGTCCCCCTGTCCCCCTGTCCCCACCTGTCGCTGCCCGAGCCCTGCAGGTTCAGTTCCAGCTGGCCCGGCTTGGCCCGGTTCGAGTCCGCGGCGAGCAGCTGCTCCGAGAGCTCCCGGAGCTCGGCGTCCGACACGGCCCGGGGCTCCGGTACCGCCCGAGGCTCCGGTACCGCCCGGGGCTCCGGCACCTCCCGAGGCTCCGGTACCGCCCGGGGGGAATCCGGTACCGCCCGAGGCTCTGGAACCTCCCGGGGCTCCGGTAACTCCCGGGGCTCCGGTACCGCCCGGGGGGGCTCCGGCACCTCCCGGGCCCCAGGGGGAGCCCCCCCGGTGCCGGTGCCGGTGCCGGTGACCAGCAGCAGCCACAGCAGCCACGGAGCCATCGCGGCCCCCCCGGGCCCGCTGTCGCTTATAGCCGCCCCTATCGCTGTCGCGATAACGCCCCAAGGCCGCCACGCCACCTCGACACACCCGGGGGGGCCACCCCGACCCCCCCCGGGGGGCTGCACCCCCAGTTCCCCCCCTTTGGGACCCCCACGGGCGGTCTGGGGGCTCGCCCCCCCCCCCAAAATTTCACCCTCACGAGGTTTGGGGACCCCAAATCCGCCCCTCCCGGGGGTGGGGACCCCCAAAATCGGCCCCCCCCGCCCCCCCCGGGGCTGTTTAATGTTTAAGGGACCAAATGTGGCCCCTCAAGGACTTCCCAGGAGGGCGCGGCCTCACCTGGGGGGGCGCGGGGGGGGCTGGGGGAGCTCTGGGGGGTCCTGGGGAGCTCTGGGGGGTCCTGGGGGGCCATGGGGGGGGGTCCTGGGGGGGCCATGGGGGGGTCCTGGGGGGGGCCCCCGAGAAGGTTTGGGGAGCCCAGAAGTACCCGAGGGTCACGGAGCGGGGGTCTGGGGGGGTCACGGAGGGGTCCTGGGTGGCTATGAAGGATCCTAGGGGGCTTTGGGGGGGATAGAGGGGCTGGGGGGCCATGGGGGGGTCCTGGGGAGTTCCTGGGGGTCTCTGCAGGGACCCTGGGGGGCTGTGGGATCCTGGGGGGCTATGGGGGGGGGTCCTGGGGGATAATTAGGATATTCTGGAGGGCTCTGTGGGGGTCCTGGGGGAGTTTGGGGGGATACAGGGGCTATGGGGTCTATAGACCATGGAGGGGTCCTGGGGGGCTCTGGTTGATCCTGGGCGCTATGGGGGTGTCCTGGGGGGGGCATGGGGGGGTCCTGTGGGGGTTTGGGGGGATACAGGGGCTGGGGGTCTATAGAGGGGGGCCATGGAAGGGTCCTGGGGGGCTCTGGTTGATCCTGGGGGCTATGGGGGGGATCCTGGGGGGCTGTGGGTGGATCTTGGGGGTCAGTAGGGCTGGGGGGCCATAGGGGGGTCCTGGAGGGCTCTGGGGGGATCCTGGGGGGCCTCCGGGAGTTTCCAGAGGGCTCTGGGGGGATTCTCGGGGGATCCTGGGGGGATCCTGGGGGCCATGGGGGTCCTGGGGGGCCATTGGGGGCTGGGGGGGGTGCTGAGGTGCCATGGGGGGTTCCTGGGGGGCTCTAGGGGTCTCTGGGGTTCGGTAGAGCCGGGATTTGTGCGGACAGGGGGGGGGTCGGGGGGGGTTGGGGGAGGGGAGAGCCTCAGGGGGCGGAGCATAGGCCACAATGGCCCCGCCCCCTCCCTGAAGGCCCCGCCTGAAGGGCGCGGCGCGCATGCGCAGTACGGAACAGCATGTTGGACTGTGGGCGTGGCCATAACCACATACGGAGCAGGGGCGGGGCCTAAATGCGAGCAAGGGGAGGGGCTATGAGGCCAGAGGGCGGGGCGGGAGATCCTGCGCAGGCGCAGTGCGGGCGGGCGCGCGCGGGGCGCGGGGCCGCGGTTTAAAGGGGCCGCGGCGCGGGGAGCCCGGAACCCCCCGGGACCCCCGGGACCCTCCGGACCCCCGAGCCCCCCGGCACCCCCCGGCACCCCCCGGGAACACCCCGAGCCCGCCATGGTCTGCGGAGGCTTCGCCTGTTCGCGCAACGCGCTCTGCGCCCTCAACGTGGTTTATGTGGTGAGCGGGGGGGCCGTGAGGGGAGTGGGGACTCGTGAGGCGAGTGGGGACCCGAGAGGGGAATGGGGACCCGAGAGGGGAATGGGGACCCGAGAGGGGAATGGGGACCCGAGAGGGGAATGGGGACCCCTCAGGTCTGGGGGCCGTGAGGGGAATGGGGACCCGAGAGGGGAATGGGGACCCGAGAGGGGAATGGGGACCCCTGGGGGACCCGAGAGGGGAATGGGGACCCGAGAGGGGAATGGGGACCCGAGAGGGGAATGGGGACCCGAGAGGGGAATGGGGACCCCTCAGGTCTGGGGGCCGTGAGGGGAATGGGGACCCGAGAGGGGAATGGGGACCCGAGAGGGGAATGGGGACCCCTCAGGTCTGGGGGGGACCGTGAGGGGAGTGGGGATCCCTGAGCTCTCGGGGGCTGTGAGGGGAGTGGGGACCCCTCAGGTCTGGGGTGGGCTGGGAAGGGTCTGGGGACCCCTCAGGTCTGTGGGGCTCTGAGGGCATTGGGGACCCCTCGGGGGGCCGTAAGGGGCGTGGGACCCCTCAGCCCTGGGGGAGCTGGGAGGGGAATGGGGACCCCTCAGGTCTGGGCGGCCGTGAGGGGATTTGGGGCACACACTGTCCCGGTTTGGGGGGCACAGTCCCGGTTTGGGGGGCACAGTCCCGGTTTGGGGGGCACAGTCCGGATTTGGGGGGCACAGTCCCGGTTTGGGGGGGCACAGTCCCAGTTCGGGGGGCACAGTCCCGGTTTGGGGGGCACAGTCCGGATTTGGGGGGCACAGTCCCGGTTTGGGGGCACAGTCCCGGTTCGAGGGGCACAGTCCCGGTTTGGGGGGCACAGTCCGGGTTTGGGGGGCACAGTCCCGGTTTGGGGGGCACAGTCCGGGTTTGGGGGGCACAGTCCCGGTCCGGGGGGCACAGTCCGGATTTGGGGGCACAGTCCGGATTTGGGGGGCACAGTCCGGGTTTGGGGGGCACAGTCCCGGTCCGGGGGGCACAGTCCGGATTTGGGGGGCACAGTCCCAGTCCGGGGGGCACAGTCCCAGTCCGGGGGGCACAGTCCCGGTTTGGGGGGCACAGTCCGGATTTGGGGGGCACAGTCCCGGTCCGGGGGGCACAGTCCGGGTTTGGGGGGCACAGTCCCGGTTCAGGGGGCACAGTCCGGGTTTGGGGGCACAGTCCCGGTTCGGGGGGCACAGTCCGGGTTTGGGGGCACAGTCCTGGTTTGGGGGGGCACAGTCCCGGTTTGGGGGGCACAGTCCCGGTTTGGGGGCACAGTCCCGGTTTGGGGGGGCACAGTCCGGATTTGGGGGGCACAGTCCCCGGTCCGGGGGGCACAGTCCGGATTTGGGGGGGCACAGTCCCGGTTTGGGGGGCACAGTCCGGATTTGGGGGGCACAGTCCCGGTCCGGGGGGCACAGTCCCGGCCCAGGGTCCCCCCGGGGTGTCGGTGCCCCCTGACCCGTGCCCTGCCCGGTGCCCCAGCTGGTGGGGGTGCTGCTGGTGGCCGTGGCGGGCTGGGCGCGGGGCCTGGCCGGGGGCTCCAGCCCCCCCCTGCTCGGAGGAGCCTTCGCCGTCGGAGTCTTCCTCCTGCTGATCGCGGGGCTGGGGCTGCTCGGGGCCCTGCGGCACCACCAGGTCCTGCTCTTCTTCGTATCCTTTGTGGGGGGAACCTCTGGGGACCCCCGGCACCCCCCTGCCCCTCTGTGAGCCCCCCGCCCCTCTGTGAGCCCCCCGCCCCTCTGTGAGCCCCCCGCCCCTCTGTGAGCCCCCTGCCCCTCTGTGAGCCCCCCGCCCCTCTGTGAGCCCCCTGCCCCTCTGTGAGCCCCCTGCCCCTCTGTGAGCCCCCTGCCCCTCTGTGAGCCCCCCGCCCCTCTGTGAGCCCCCTGCCCCTCTGTGAGCCCCCAGCCCCTCTGTGAGCCCCCTGCCCCTCTGTGAGCCCCCAGCCCCTCTGTGAGCCCCCCGCCCGCCTGGGCACCGGGTCCTGCCCTGCTCTGTCCCCTTGCCCAAAGCTCCCCTCGGTCCCCAGCACCCCCTGGGTGTACCTGGCACCCCTGGCAGTGTCCCCAGCACCCCCTGGATGTCCCTGGCACCCCTGGCAGTGTCCCCAGTGCCCACCCTAGGTGTCCCTGGCACCCCTGGCAGTGTCCCCAGCAGATCCTGGATGTCCCCAGCACCCCCTGGATGTCCCCAGTGCCCACCCTGGGTGTCCCTGGCATCCCTGGCACTGTCCCCAAGCCCCTCTGGATGTCCCTGGCACACCTGGCAGTGTCCCCAGCACCCCTGGATGTCCCCAGTACCTCCCTTAGGTGTCCCTGACACCCCTGGCAGTGTCCACAAGCCCCCTGGATGTCCCCAGTGCCCCACCTCTGTGTTCCTGGCACCCCTGGCAGTGTCCCCAGCACCCCCTGGATGGCCCTGGCACCCCTGGCAATGTCCCCAAGCCCTTCTTGATGTCCCTGGCAGTGTCCCCAAGCCCCTCTGCATGTACCTGGTACTCCTGGCAGTGTCCCCAACACCCCTGGATGGCCCTGGCAGTGTCCCCAATACCCCCCTCAATGTCCCTGGCACCCCTGGCCCTGTCCCCAGCTACTCCTGGATGTCCCAAATACCCCCTGGATGTCCCCAGGACCCCTCCCCAGCTGCCCCCCCCCCTCCCCTGTGTCCCCAAATGCCCCACAATGTCCCCTGGGGGGATTGGGGACCCCCTTCCCCTGTGGCACCCCCCAGCTCCTGCCCCCTTCAGACCCTCCAGGGGGGTTCAAACCCTGCCTGGGACCCCCAAAACCTGCAGGGGGTCTGGCTCTGGGAGTGTCAGGGAGGATTTGGGGGTCCTGGGGGATTTTGGGGGGTCTCTGTGTGTGTGCCCCCCTTGACCCCCCCCAGTACGTGCTGATCCTGGGCCTGGTGTTCCTGTGCCAGCTGGGCGTGTCCTGCGCCTGCCTCGCCCTGGGCCGCGAGGCTCAGGTGGGTACAGGGACCCCAAAACCCCTCGGGACCCCCCCAAACCCCCTGGGACCACCCCCAAAACCCTTTGGGATCCCTCAAAACCTTTTGGGACCCCCCCTGGGCCCCCCCAAAAGCTCTAGGACTCCTCAACTCCCTGGGACCCCCAAACCTGGGATCCCCCAACTCCCTGGGACCCCCCCCCCGAGCCCCCCCAAAACCCCCTGGGACCCCCCAAAACCCCTTAGGACCCCTCCCGGACCCCACAAACCACCTGGGACCCCCCCCCAAATCCCCTGGGACCCCCCCCCCCGGGACACCCCCTGCACCCCATAATCTTTGGGGGGAGGGTCCATAGGGGTCCCCCAGCCCCGGGAGGGGCACAAAGGGATTTGGGGGGGCCCATGGTGGTATGGGGGTCCTGGGGGGCTCTGAGGGGGTTTGGGGGGGGCCCTGTCGCACTGAGGGGTTTGGGGGTGCCCTGTGGTGGTGGGGGGTCCCGGGGGGCTCTGAGGGGTTTGGGGGGGCCCTGTCACAGTGGGGGGGCACTGAGGGGTTCTGGGGGGCCCTGTCACAGTGGGGGGGCACTGAGGGGTTTGGGGGGCCCCGTGGGGTCCCGGGGGGCTCTGACCGGTTTTTGGGGTGCCCCCAGGAGCGGCTGCTGCGCTCGGCCTGGCCCCTGCTGAGCGGGGGGGCGCGGGGGGAGCTGCAGCGCAGGCTGGGCTGCTGCGGGCTGGGGGAGCCCCCCGGGACCCCCCCTCCGGCCAGCCCCCCCCCGGGGAGCCCCCCCGGGCTGCAGCCCCCCTGGGAGCCCCCAAACTGCCCCGCTGTGAGTCTGGGGGGGCTGGGGGGGTTCAGGGGTGATGGGGGAGGATTGGGAGCTTGGGGGGCAGTTGGGGGGTCTAGGGGTGACTGGGGAGTCGGGGGGGCTTGGGGGGGATTTGGGAGTGATTGGGGAGTTGGGGGGGGTGGGGGGGGCAGTCGGGGGGATTTGGGGGGCTTCGGGGTTGATTGGGGAGTGTGAGGGGTTTGGGGGGGAGTTGGGGGGGTTTGGAGGTGACTGGGGAGTCGGGGGGTTTGGGGGGGAGAGTTGAGGGAGGTTTGGGGGGCAGTTGGGAGGGTTTAGGGGTGACTGGGGAGTCGGGGGGGTTTGGGGGGGATTTGGGGGTGACTGGGGAGTCAGGGGGGTTTGGGGGGGATTTGGGGGTGATTGGGGGGTCAGGGGGTTTTGGGGGGAGAGTTGAGGGAGGTTTGGGGGAAAGTTGGGGGGGTTTAGACGTGATTGAGGAGTTGGGGGGTTGGGGAGGGTTCAGGAGTGACTGGGGAGGATTGGGGGGCTTCAGGGGTGATTGGGGAGTATGGGGGGTTTGGGAGGGAGTTGGGAGGGTTTGGGGGTGATTGGGGAGTCGGGGGGACTTGGGGTGTTCAGGGGTGATTGGGGAGTAGGGGGGGTTTTGGGGGGGGGGGTTGGGGGTCACTGGGGAGTCGGGGGGGTTTGGAGACTCCCCCTGGGGGTATCGGGGGGGGTCAGGGGGATTTGGGGACACCCCTGGGGTATCGGGGGGGGGTCAGGGGGATTTGGGGACACCCCTGGGGTATCGGGGGGCTGGAGGGGCACCCCGGGGGTGGGGGGGAAGCGGAGTTTGGGGACCCCCTGAATGTGCTGAGCCCCCCCAGGAGGGGCCTGCTCTGCCCCCCCCCCACCCTCGCTGTGGGGTGTGAGGACCCCCGGGGCTGGGGGGTGTCGGGGACCCCCCTGACCCTGCTGTTTGCCCCCAGAGGTGCCAGTTCCCCCCGGGGGGGGGCCCCCCCGTGCCCCCCCCTGTGCCCCCCAGCTGCTGCAGCACTCGGACCAGGCCCTCAAGATCCTGGGGGGGGGTGGGGCTGTTCTTCAGCTTCACCGAGGTACGGGGGGGGCCGGGGGGAGCGGGCGGGGGTCTCAGGGCCCGGGGGGGGTCCAGCAGCCCCCCCCACCCCCCGTTTGTTGCAGGTTTTGGGGGTCTGGCTCGCCCTGCGCTTCCGGAACCAGCGCGACCCCCGCGCCAACCCCGGCGCCTTCCTATAGCGGGGGGCCCGGGGGGGGCACGGCTCCTGGGGGGGTCCAGGGCCCCCCAGTGCTGACCAGCTGCCCCCCGCAGCCGCATGAAGCACTGGGGACAAGGACGCGCCCCCCAAAATCATGGGGTGACCCCCCCCCCGGCAGGGCTGGGACCCCCCCCACAGCGGGAGGGGCCTGGAGCAGAGCCCCCCCCCCCAAATCTCAGTCTGAGCTCTCCAAACTGGTTTGTACTGGTCATTCCCCCCAGCCCCCCCACGGTGTGTCCCCCCCTCCCCTGGGGGGTCACGGTCACCCCCACACTGGGGAGGGGCACTGGGGCAGGACCCCCCCCCCCCTCCCAAACTGGGAGCTGCCCCTCCCCCATCCATTGCCCCCCCTGGGGGGTGGGGGGGGGCTGGGGGGGGGTCACAACCCCCCCAACCCAGCAGGGCCCCCCCATCCCAGCACCCAACTGGTCTGTACTGGTTTGCACCATGACTGGCACCAGAGACCCCCCCCAGTGTGTGCCCCCCCAGACCCAGTGGGGGGGAGCAGGGGGACACCCCCCCCCGCTGTCACCACGGGGGGGTCACCGTGTCCCCTCCCAATAAACACACAACCCTGACCTCGGCTCGGGCTCATTCTGGGGGGCCCCCCCCGGAGCAGTGACCCCCCCCGGTGACACAGGACACACAGGGTGGGGGGCACTGCCCCCCTGACCCCCCCTTTATTGGCAGGGAAACGGGGGAACCCCAAAAACTGCCCCCCCCCCAAATAAGTGGGGTCCCCCCCAAATCCAGTCCTGGGGGAGTTCAGGGTGTTTGGGGGGGGGGGTCACCCCCTCAGTGCCCCCCACAAGCACCAGTGGGAGGGGCCCGGGGGGGATTTTGGGGGGGGGTCACCCCACAATTGCACCACACAGGTGGGAGAGTCTGGGGGTGGGATTTTGGAGGGGGTCACCCCTCACGCCCTTCCCCGCAGGTACCTTTGCCCTTGTGGGGGCTGAAGGCCACCAGTGCCAGGGACAGGGGACAGGGACACGGGGGTGGCACTGCTGTGACCCCTCCCCAGCGGGGGCGCAGGGCTCGGGGGGGCGATGGGGAGGTGCCATCCTGTGCCCCCCAGGTGCCCCCCGAGGGCCACACTCACACAGAGCGTCCCTGTGCCCCCCGAGTGTCCCCTGGAGTGTCCCCCAGTGCCAGCCCGTGTGTCCCCACCCGTGTCCCCTCCCCTGGTGCCTCCATGGATCCCCCAGTGTCCCAGTGCCAGCCTTTGTGTCCCCCGGAGTGTCCCAGTGCCAGTGCCCGTGTGTGCCCACCTGTGTCCCCTCCCCTGGTGACCCCATCCCTGCTCTGCGACCCCAAAACTGTTCCAGGACCCCCATCCCTCCCCTGGCACCCCCATCCCATCCCCGGCACCCCGTCCCAGGTGCCCCAGGGCACCCCGCTGTCACCAGCCGATGTTGGGGTGCCCGAGGTGCCCGAGCAGAGCTGCCTCCCACAGGTGTGGGGGGCACCCCGGCCCCCCCCGTGGGCACCCCCGGCCCCCCACAAGGAGCAGCGGCACCCAGGGACCCCGAACCCCGCGGGAAGAGCCTGGCACCCCCCAGCTCAGTGCCCCCCCAGCTCCGGGCATCCCAGTGTGCCCCCCCCGGGAGAGACCCCCCAAGACTCCCCCAGCTCCAGCAGCACCCCCCCATCTCTGGGCATCCCAGTGCCCCCCACAGCCCCCCCGGGGCATCCCAGTGTGCCCCCAGAGCCCCCCACTGTGCCCCCCACAGCTCTGGGCATCCCAGTGTGCCCCCAGTGCCCCCCAGCCCCTGGCACCACTGCCCCCCAAGTTCCTCCGGGAGAGACCCCCCCAGAGCCCCCCAGCCCCTGGCATCCCAGTGTGCCCCCACAGCCCCCCCCAGGGCATCCCAGTGCGCCCTACAGTGCCCCCCACAGCTCTGGGCATCCCAGGGCCCCACCAAGGGCATCACAGTGCCCCCCACAGTGCCCCCCGCCCCCCCCTCAACCCAGCCCCCCAAACACCCCCCGACACTCGGCTCAGACCCCCCCGGGGTCTCTCCGGCCCTGCCAAAATTTGGGGGTCCCGGGGAGACCCCGGAACTCCCCGGGCGGGGGCAGGAGGGAGGGGACCCCCGGGAGGGGTGAGGGGCGGGGTGGGGGGAGGGAGAGCCCCCCTCTCACCTGCTGGCCTCCCCTCCCCCCCCGCTCAGGTGTCTCCAACACCCCCCAGGTCCCCCCCCCCCCACCCCGGTTCCAGAAGGTTCCACCTGAGGTGGTCCCGGGTCCCCCCCCCCCCCCCGTGATTCCCGGGGGGCTCCAGGGTGGGCACAGCCCCCACCTGGGCACAGCCCTCACCTGGGCACCCCCGCACTCACCTGGGCACCTCCCACCCCCCGGGTCCCTCTGCCACCCCCACCTGGCACAGGTGGCACCGGCCGGGCTGGGCTCAGCGCCCCGCGGGGGCTCGGGGGGTGCCCAGGTGAGCTCGGGGTGCCCAGGTGAGCTTGGCACTCCCCAGGAGAAGCTCAGGGGCCCAGGTGAACTCGGGGGTGCCCAGGTGAGCTTGGTGCTGCCCAGGTGAGTTCAGCCCTGCCCAGGTGAGCTCGGTGCTGCCCAGGTGAGATCGGGGTGCCCATGTGAGCTCAGAGTGCCCAGGTGTGCTCAGTTCTGCCCAGGTGAGCTCAGGGTGCCCAGGTGTGCTCAGTTCTGCCCAGGTGAGCTCAGAGTGCCCAGGTGTGCTCAGTTCTGCCCAGGTATGCCCAGCTCTGCCCAGGTGAGCTCAGGTGAGCCCCGTGCCCATCTCCTGCCCCTGGGACCCCCCTCGCCCTCCCCTGCTCACCTGGGGGAGGGGTGCCCGGGCAGGGGGAGGGGCGGGCAGGGCGGGGGGGTCACCACGCTCGGCTGCCTCAGGGTCCCCACGAGGGTCCAGAGTCCCCTGCGCTGACGTCAGCGCCCCCCCCACCTGCGACATTGCCCCACCGAGGGTGGCACCGACCGGGTTAAACCCCACGGGGGGGTCACCCATCCCCCCCCACCCCCCCTCGGGCACCCTGAGGTGTCCGGGGGTCCCTCTGAGCCCCTCCCCCTCTCAGGGCACCCCCAGCCTTGAGGAGGGGGCTGTGCCCCCCCCAGGGGGGCCACGTCACCCCCGGGCACACCTGGGCAGGTCGGGGGCGTGTCCCCCCCCACCCCCCACCCGGGGGGGTCACGGGGGGAGGGGCTGAGTCACGGCGTGGGGGAGGGGAGATCCCAAAATTGCTTTATTGGCCAATAAATAAACCCCAACCCCCCCGGGGGACACCGTGGGGACAAGGCCACCCCCAGGGAGTCACGGCCACCACCGGGGCTGAGGCTCCCATGGGGTTGGGGACACCCTGGGGACAAGGCCACCACCAGGGAGTCACGGCCACCACCGGGGCTGAGGCTCCCATGGGGTTGGGGACACCCTGGGGACAAGGCCACCACCGAGGCTGAGGTTCCCACGGGGTTGGGGACACCCTGGGGACAGGGCCACCACCAAGGCTGAGGTTCCCACGGGGTTGGGGACACCCTGGGGACAAGGCCAGCACAGGGCGTGTGACACTGCTGGAACCAGGAGCGCCATGGGGAGGGGGCTCCTGCCACCACAGCCAATGTCACCGAGGGGTCAGGGCCACCTCTGGGCCGGGGTCACCACAGTGCTGGAGTCACCCACAGGGTCAGGGCCACCACGGGGTCCAGGGCCGCGATGACACTGGGGACACTGCGGTGTCAAGGCCACCTCTGTGGTCAGTGCCATTACCGGTGGTGAAGTCACCACTGGGGTCAAGGTCTCTGCACTGTCACCAGTGTCACCAGTGTCCCCTTGTCTCCCCAGCATCTCTGGTGTTCCTGGTGTCCCTGATGTCCCCATGTCTTCAGAGACTCTGGTGTCCCTGGTGTCCCCAGTGTCCTGGGTGTCCCCAGTGTCCCCATGTCTCCAGAGCCTTTGATGTCCTCAGTGTCCTCAGTGTCCCGGGTGTCCCCATCTCTCCAGAGTCTCTGATGTCCCCAGTGTCCTGAGTGTCCCCAGTGTCCCTGATGTTCCTGGTGTCCCCAGTGTCTCCTTGTCTCCAGAGTCTCTGTTGTCGCTGGTGTCCCCATGTAACTCCAGCACCTCTGGTGTCCCCGGTGTCCCCATGCCTCCAGAGTCCCTGGTGTCCCCGGTGTCCCCATGTCTCTGGAATCTCTGGTGTCCCCGGTGTCCCCGCTGTCACCGCTCCAGGAAGCGCAGGCTGATGGGGGCACCAGGGGCCAGCAGGGTGCGGGTCATGGGGCGCACGCGGCCCCCGCCGGGCTCCGGCCGCACCTCGAAGCGCAGCAGGATCTGTGGGAGCAGGGATGGCTGAGCAACACCGCGGGGACACTGCGGGGACACCGTGGGGACACAGGGACACCCACCTGTGCCAGCGCCATGTGCAGCTGCAGCTCGGCCAGGCGGCGCCCGACGCAGCTGCGCGGGCCGAGGCCGAAGGGCAGAGAGGCAAAGGGGTGCCTGGGGCCAGGGGCGTCCCCGGGGGTGTCCCCAGGGGTGTCCTCAGTGTCCCCAGCAGTGTCCCTCGCTGTCCCCAGCGGTGTCCCCGCTGTCCCTGTGGCGCAGCCAGCGCTCTGGGCGGAAGGCGTCGGGCGCCGGGAAGAAGCGGCTGTCGCGGGACGTGGCGTAATGGCACAGGGTGATGAGGGTCTGCAGGGACACGGGGTCAGTGGGGACACCCCGGGGACACCAGGAGCCCTGGGGTGCGGGGTGTCCCCCCGGCTCACCTGGCGTGGCACCAGGTAGTCGCCGACGCGGATGTCGCACTCGGGGACGACGCGGGCGTTGGCCGGGATGACGGGGTACAGCCTGCAGGGGGGGACAGCGGTGTCACCTCCTGTCCCCGTCCCCTTCCCTGACTTCATCCTGTCCCCATCTTCAGCCCCATCCCCATCCCTGACTTTCTGTCCCCACCTTCATCCTCATCCTCATCTTCATGCCCTCCTTGTCCCACCCTTATCCCCGTCCTGTCCTGGTTTTCACCTCCATCCTCGTCCTTGTCCCCATTTTGTCCCCAAACCCATCCTGTCCCTGTCCCCATCCTTATCCACATCCCTGTCCCGTTCCCATCCATGTGCCTCACCCCTGGCTATGTCCCCACCCCCATGTCCCTGTGTCCCCATTTCTGTGTCCCCATGTCCCTGTGTCCCTCTGTGTTCCCCATCCCACCTCCCAATCCCTCTCCCCATGTCCCCCATTCCCATTGTCCCCTTGTCACCATCCCCATGTCCCCGTGTCCCCATCCCTGTGTCCCTCAGGGTTCCTGTCCCCATCTCCCAATCCCTCTCTCAATGTCCCCATTCCCATGTCCTTTCCATGTCCCATCACTGTCCCCATGTCCCCATCCCCATGTCCCTGTGTCCCCATTTCTGTGTCCCCTGTGTCCCTCTGTGCTCCTGTCCCCTCTCCCAACCCCTCTCCCCCTGTCCCCATCCCCATTGTCCCCATGTCCCTGTCACCTCAGGGTCTCCTTCACCACAGCCCGCAGCAGTGGCAGCCGTCCCAGCGCGGCGGCGGTGGCAGCGGCGGTGGCACCGTCGGCGGTGGCACTGTCACCGCCGGTGACCCCGCCGGTGGCAGCCACCAGCTGGCGGTGCAGGGCCGCCTGTGCCCCCGGGTTCCGTGCCAGCTCGTACAGGCTCCAGGCCAGCGTGCTGGCCACCTGGGGACACACGGTGACATCAGCGGGGCCCGCGGTGGCGGCAGGGACACGCCGGTGTCACCCCCCTCACCGTGTCCACCCCGGCCAGCAGCAGCTCGGTGACGTTCCCGTAGATGCTGGCGACAGGGACGCGCTCCCGGGCCAGCAGGTCGGTGACACACGTGTCCCCCCTCGGCCAGCGGGCCCCGCGCTGCCACCTCGGCCACGCGCCGGTCCACGTGTCCCTTGGCTGGGGACAACGACAGCCATCAGTGCCACCGTGGGCCGTGCATTGTCACCGAGTCCCCGTCAGTGTCACCATGGTCATGGCACATCCTGGTGACCCTACGGGGTGTCTCGATGTCCCTTGGATGTCCCCATGTCCCTGTGTCCCCTTGGCTGAAGGTGAGCAGGAGTGTCCCCATGTCCCCATGGCTGTGGGACATCCCCAAATCCCTGTGGGATGTCCCAGTGTCCCCATACAATGTCTGGTGTCCCCATGGGATGGCCCCATGTCCCCATGGGAGGTCACCACGGTGTCCCCCTGTCCCCATGTCCCCCATGGGAGGTCACCACGGTGTCCCCGTGTCCCCATGTCCCTGTGGAATGTCCCCATGTCCCCATGGGAGGTCACCACGGTGTCCCCGTGTCCCCATGTCCCTGTGGAATGTCCCCATGTCCCCATGGGAGGTCACCACGGTGTCCCCCCTGTCCCCATGTCCCTGTGGAATGTCCCCATGTCCCCATGGGAGGTCACCACAGTGTCCCCATGTCCCCATGTCCCTGTGGGATGTCCCCATGTCCCCATGGGAGGTCACCACGCTGTCCCCATGTCCCCATGTCCCCATGGGAGGTCACCACGGTGTCCCCATGTCCCCATGTCCCTCACCGAAGGCGAAGAGCTGGTCCCAGGCGTGGCAGAAGGCGTCCCAGGGCGCGGGGACGAGGCGCAGGAGGGGACGTGGCAGCGCCATTGTCACCAGCGTCAGCGCCAGCACCGCCCCCCACGCTCCGGAGCACGGCCTCGGTGTCCCCGGTGTCCCCAGCGTCCCCCAGGCAGCCCAGGCGGGAGGAGAACAGCACCCAGGAGATGGCTGTGGGACAGGGGACATGGGGACACTGGGGATACGGGGACACTGGGACATGAGGACACCGGGACATGGGGACATTGGGACAGGGGGACATGGGACACTGGGGACACTGGACACCCAGAGACACGGGGGATGGGGACATGGGGCCCATGGGCACATGGGGACACTGGGACATGGGGACATGAGGACAATGGAGATACAGGGACACTGGGGACAGGGGGGCACTGGGGACAGAAGGTGCCCTGGAGACCTGTGGGACACGGGGAGCCCTGGTGGGGGATTGGAGACCCCGGGGGGTGGAAGGAGACCTGGGGTGCCCATGGGGGGTACGGGGGGTCCCTGTGGGGGTCCCATCCCTTTGGGGTTCCCCATCCACTTTCAGGGTTCCCACTCCCTTTTGGGGTGCCCCCATCCCCTTTTGGGTTTCCCCCCTCCCTTTCAGAGTTCCCCATCCCTGTTAGGGTTTCCCCATTTCTCCTGGGGTTCCCCATCCCCTTTCAGGGTGCCCAACCCCCCTTCGGATGTTCTCCATCCCCTTTTGTGGTTTCCCCCTCCCCTTTTTGGGTTCCCCATTACTTTTAGGGCTCCCTATCCCCTTTTGGGGTTCCCCTTCCCCTTTTGGGGTTCCCCCTCCTCCTTTTGGGGTCCCCCCTCCCCTTTTCGGGGTGCCCCTCCCCTTTTCGAGGTTCCCCCTCCCCATTTCGAGGTTCCCCCTCCCCATTTCGGGGTCCCCCTCCCCATTTCGGGGATCCCCCTCCCCATTTCGGGGTCCCCCTCCCCCTTTCGGGGTGCCCCTCCCCTCGGGGTGCCCCTCACCCTCGAGGCCGAAGCGGTTGAACTCGGTGCCGATGTCGCGGACGATGCCCCGCGGGTGCCGCCGCCGCAGCCGCTGCAGCCGCGCCACCAGCTCGGCCACGGCCGCGCCCAGCGGCGCCGCGAAGGCCTCGGCGGCCCCCGGGCGCAGCAGCCCCCGGGCCAGCACCCGCCGCGACCCCCCGCCACGCCTCGCCCTCCCTGGGGACACGGGACAGCGTCACAAGGGGGACAGAGACAACGGGGACAGGGACAGGGACACGGGGACGGGGGGACAGATGGGACAAGGGGGACAGAGGGGACATGGGGGACAGGGACAGCGTCATGGGAACAGGGACAGGGTCACGGGGACAGGGACAGGGTCAGGGGGACAGGGACAAGGGGGGACAGGGAGAGCATCACGGGGACAGGGGGACAGATGGGACATGGGGGACAGAGGGGACATGGGGGACAGGGACAGCGTCATGGGAACAGGGACAGGGTCACGGGGACAGGGACAGGGTCAGGGGGACAGGGACAGCGTCAGGGGGACAGGGACAAGGGGGACAGGGAGAGCATCACGGGGACGGGGGGGACAGATGGGACATGGGGGACAGAGGGGACATGGGGGACGGGGACAGCATCAGGGGGACAGGGTCACAGGACAGGGACAAGGGGGACAGGGACAGGACAGCGTCAGGGGAACGGGGACAACGGGGGACATGGGGGACAACGGACATAGCACAGGATGGGGACATGGGGGACAAGAGGACATGGCTGCAGGACATGGCAGAGCACAAGACATAAGGGACATGGGACATAGCACAGGACAGGGATATGGGGGACAAGGGACAGCGTCACAGGGACAGGGGGACAGGGGACATGGCACAGCAGGAGACACGGGGGGGACAGGGGACATGGCTAGAGGATGGGGACACAGGTGACACCAGGCATGGAGGGGACATGGGGGACAAGGGATATGGCACAGGAGGGGACATGGGGACATAGGAACATGTGGAAGAGGGGGACAGGGACACGGGGGATGTGGATGTGGGACAGCGGTGAAGGACAGGGGACGTGGCAGGGACAGAGAACATGCAGGGACATGGGACACAGGTGACAGAGCATGTGGGGACAGGCAGGGACACGGGGAGGGACAAGGACACGGGGGGACATGGGACAGGACGGGGTGGGGTCAGGGACACACAGGGTGAGGGACAGGGGACGTGAGTGGGGACACGGGGAACAGGGGGGAAGTGAGGGGCAGGGTATTGGGGACACAGGGGACACAGGCAGGACACAGGGGATGCAGGTGGGACACAGGGGGACACAGAGGGGACACAGAGGGGACACAGAGGGGACACAGGGGGACAGTCCCCTCGGGGCAGTGGCAGGTGTGATCGGGGCACTGGGGAGAGCCCCGGCTGCCCGTGCTGGGGACAGTTGGGGACACTTTGGGGGTTTGGGGTCCCTCCCCCGGCCCACGCGGGGCCGGGCCCCCCCCGGGCAGTTACTCACATCCGGGGGGGGCAGGGGGGGAGGGGAGGGGGGGGCTGAATCACGCCTGAGTCACCCCGGGCCCCCCCCGCACCCCACGGGCCCTTCCCGGAACGGGCGGGGGGGGAGCCCCGAGGGGTGCAGACACCCCCCAGCCCTGGGGGGGCCCTGGGGGGCTCTGTGCGACCCCCCCCAAATCCCACAGGCAGCCCCCGGCCCCCCAAATCCCACAGGCAGCCCCCAGCCCCCCCCGGTGCAGCCCCCAGCCCAGCCCAAAGCCCCCCCCGGGCAGCCCCGGAGCCCCCCCGGGGGATCCCCCCCAGCCCCCCCCCGGCACTCACAGGGTCAGGAGCCCCCCCGGGACCCCCCGCAGCTCCCGGTGCTGCTTCCAGGGGCAGCTGAGGGCGCGCCGGGGCTCGGGGCCCTCCTGCCGCAGCACCTGGGCCACGAGCGCGGGCTCGGCCACGTGAACCGTGAGCACCGGGCCGAAGCGGGCCCGCCACACCGGGCCGAACCGGGAGCGGCCGTGCACCTGCGGGGACACGGGGGGTCACACCGGGACCGGGGGGGACACGGGGGGGTCACACCGCGACCGGGGGGGACACGGGAGGGTCACACCGGGCTGAACCGGGACCGGCCCGAACCGAGAACCGGGCATGAACCGGGGGGCGGGGGGACACGGGGGGATCACACCGGCCCGAACCGGGACTGGGCTGTCATGTACGGGGGACACGGAGTGGGGGGTCACACCGGCCCGAACAGCCCCGCGCTGTGCTGAGCTGGCACCGGCACCGGGCGGGGGTGAGGCGGGATCGGTGTCACCGGGGGTCCCGCGGTGCCGCAGGGCAGGACCGGAGCCGGGCAGGTCCCGGTGTCCCTGCGCTCCCGGACCTGCCGTGACCTCCCCCGGGGTGACCGGGCCTCGGTGCCACTGCCCCGCTGGGGTGGCCCTGTCCCTGTCCCTGTGTGTCCCCCCCCACCCCCGGGGTGGCCCCGGCCCCGCTGCCGCTGCTCCCCCCGGTCCCGGCACCCCCCCGAGCCCCGGGGGCCGCGATCCGTGTCCCGTGTCCCCTCCCGTGTCCCTCCTGTCCCCCCTCCGTCGCGAGCCTCGGGGTGGTGGCACCGAGGTCCCTCCAGCCAGGGCGGTGACACCGGGGTCCCCCCATCTCCTCCAACCCCCACAGGGCCCCCCCCCGGCTCCGGAGCAGCGGCAATGGAGCCCCCCCGCCTCCAGCCCCGGCTCAGAGACCGCGGGGTTGGCGGAGCCCCCAGCCCCATTTAGAGACCCGGGCCTCCCGGAGCCCCCAGCCCCATTTAGAGACCCGGGCCTCCCGGAGCCCCCAGCCCCATTTACAGACCCGGGCCTCCCGGAGCCCCCAGCCCCATTTACAGACCCGGGCCTCCCGGAGCCCCCAGCCCCATTTAGAGACCCGGGGCTCCTGGAGCCCCCAGCCCCATTTAGAGACCCGGGGCTCCTGGAGCCCCCAGCCCCATTTAGAGACCCCAGCCCCATTTAGAGAGCCCAGCCCCATTTAGAGACCCGGGGTTCCCGGAGCCCCCAGCCCCATTTAGAGACCCCAGCCCCATTTACCTGCATCTCGTGCAGCCTCCGCACCCCTCCCCCGGCACAGCAGCTCGAAGATGAAGGCGGCGGAGCTCGGCCCCGGCATCTCCGCCAGGCCCCGGGGCCGGGGGGCGCGGGGCGGCGGAGAGGCGGCGGGGGGCACCGGGGAGCCCGGGGGAGCCCCGGCCCGGGCGGGGAGCGGGGCAGGAGGGCGGCCCGGGCGGGCAGGCGCAGGCCGGGGGCCATGGCGAGGCAGCGGGGCTCGGGGGGCACCGGGAGGGGCAGCGGTGACACCGGGGGGGACACGGGGAGGACTCGGGGGTGCTCGTGGGGACCCGGGGGGACACGGCGGGGCTCGGGGGGACACGGAGGGGACCCTGCGGGGCTCGGGGGGACACGGAGGGGCTCGGGGGGACACAGGGGGGACCCGGCGGGGCTCGGGGCCGAGCCTCGACTGCGGGGGGGCCCCGGGCCGGGGATTTATAGCGCCCACGTGCAGCCGGGCAGGCCCCGCCCCCTCTGCAGAAGCCACGCCCCTGACCCCCGCCCCATAATGCCAAACTGGCGCCGAAACCCCGCCCCTTTGTCCTAAGCCACGCCCTCCAGCTGGGTGATTTGCATAATGGGACTCTTCGGCCAATCAGCGCGCGGCGGGGGCGGCTCCGCGGCCCCGCCCCCAGGGCGCGCACACGCGAGGGCAGAGCCGGGAGCGCGCACGGCCCCGAGCCCCAAACCCCAAATCCCAGTGACAGCCCCGGCACCCCAAAACTCGCTGGTGACAGCCCCAAACCCCTCTCGGTGACACCCCCAGAACGCAAAAACCCCAGTGACAGCCCCGGCACCCCAAATCCCTCCCGGCGACACTCCCAGAACCCCCCGATAACGCCCCCCAGAAGCCCAAACTCCACTCAGTGACAGCCCCGGCACCCTAAAACGCGCTGGTGACACCCCCAGAATGCCAAAACCCCAGTGACCCCCCCCCCCCCGGCACGCCAAATCCCTCCCGGTGACACCCCCAGAACCCCCAAACTCCCCCAGTGACCCCCAAACCCCAGTGACACCGCTGGCACCCCAAATCCTCAGTGACACCCCCCAACCCCCCGGTGAGACCCCCAAACCCCTGAGCCCCCCAGAACCTCCCCGGTGACCCCCCCGACTCCCCAAATTCCCGGTGACCCCCCCGGTGACCCCCCGGCTCCCCAAATTCCCGGTGACCCCCCCGTGACCCCCACTCCGGCCGCAGCCCCCGGGGGTGTTTTTGGGGGTGCCGCTCCCCGCGGGGGAGGGGCCGGTCCCGGCCGGTCCCGGGGGGCACACGCGGCTCCCCCCCCACCCCCCCCGGTACCGGATTCCCGGGAATTCCCGGCCGGCAGCACCGGAAAGCCCCCGGTGCGGGGGGGGGCGGCACCGCCACCGCGGGGCTTTCTGCGATGGGGAAACTGAGGCAGGACCGGCGCCAGGCTCGGGGCCGGGGCCATTCCCGGCACCGGGACCGCCCCGAGCAGCCGTGGGGACGTTTGGCGGCTTTATTGGAAAACGCGGCGGCGGCACCGGGGGGGTCACGGAGCCGCGGGGGGGTCGGGGCGGCGGCGGAACACGGCGGTGCAGGGGGGGGGGCCCCGCCCGCCGCGCCCGCTGCCCCTCCTCGGTCACCGCCGGCAGCAGCGGCAGCAGCGGGTCCGCGGCCTGCGGCACCCGCGGACAGCGGGACGGACAGAGGGACAGAGAGCGGGACAGAGGGACGGACAGCAGGACACATACCGGGACAGACAGCGGGACAGCGGGACAGACAGCGGGACAGACAGAGGGACAGACAGCGGGACAGAGAGCGGGACAGACAGAGGGGCAGCGGGACGGACAGAGGGACAGAGGGACGGACAGAGGGACAGACGGACAAACAGCGGGACAGAGGGACAGACAGTGGGACAGACAGTGGGACAGAGGGATGGACAGAGGGACAGAGAGCGGGACAGACAGCGGGACACAGGGACAGCGTCAGGGCCAGCCCGGGGACAGCAGGCACCTCCCCAGTGAGCCCCACGCTGGCCCCTGTGTGAGCGCCCGCTGTGCCCCAGTGCCACCCCAAAATCTCCAGTGCCACCCTATAGCCCCCAGTGCCACCCCAAACCACCCAATGCCACTCCATAGCCCCAGTGCCACCCAAAATCCCCAGTGCCACCCCATAAACCCCACTCTCCCCAATTCCCTCAGTGCCCCCCAGTCCCACCCCACAACATCCAGTGCCACCCCAAAACCCTCAGTACCCCCAGTGCCCCCAATTCGCCCCCAGCTCCCCACAGTGCCCCCAGTACCTCCCAGTGCCCCCCAGCCCCAATTCTCCCCCAGTGCCCCCCAACTCCTCCCATTCTCCCCAGTACCCCCCAATTCCCACCAGTATCCCCCAATGCACCCAGTTCCACCCCAGTGCCCCCCATTTCCCCCCTGTGCCCCCCCGTGCCCCCCGTGCCCTCACCAGCTGTGCGGGGGGCAGGGGCTCGAACAGGGGGTGCTCCCCAAAATGCTGCAGCATCCACTGGTGCAGCTCGGGCACATCGGTCACCGTGTACACCAGGCCCTGTGTACCCCAAAAATACCGTGTACCCCAAAACCAGTGTACCCCAAAAACCACCGTGTACCCCAAAACCACCGGGTACACCAGGCCCTGTGTACCCCAAAAATACCGTGTACCCCAAAACCAGTGTACCCCAAAAACCACCGTGTACACCAGGCCCTGTGTACCCCAAAAATACCATGTACCCCAAAACCACCGGGTACACCAGGCCCTGTGTACCCCAAAACCACAGTGTACCCCAAAAACAAACACCATGCACATCAGCCCCTGTACCCCAAAAATACTATGTACACCCCAAAAACACCGTGTACCCCAAAAACAAACACCGCGTACACCAGGCCCTGTGTACCCCAAAACAGAGTGCACCCCAAAACCACTGTGACACCCCAACCCCCCCTGTGTGCACTGGGGGCCTGGTGGGGACCCCAGAACCAGGGACACCCCAAAAGCTCCCACTCGGGGCGGTTCTGGGGGGGTCTTGCGGGACTCAGGGGGTTTTAGGGGGTTTGGGGGGGTTCAGGGTGGGTCAGGGGGTGTTGGGGGACTCGGGGTTTCAGGGGGGTTTGGGGGGCTCATAGGTTCTGTGGGGGTTCAGGGGGTGTTGGGGGGCTCAGGGGGCTTGGGGGGGACTCAGGGGGTGTTGGGGGGCTCAGGGGGTTTCAGGGGGGTTCGGGGGGGACTCAGGGGATTTTGGAGGGGCTGTGGGGTTTTGGGGGACTTGAGGGGTTTCAGGGCAGTTCTGGGGGAGCTCAGGGGGTTTCAGGGGGTCTCAGGAGGTGTTGAGTGGCTCAGCAGGGGTCAGGGGATTTAAGGGGGGCTTGGGGGTTTTGGGGGGACTCAGGGGGTCTCAGGGGTTTTGGGGGGGTCAGGGGTGCTTAGGGGGTCCCAGGGGGTTCTGGGGTTCTCAGGGGGTTTCCGAAGGTTTTGGGAGTCTCAGGGGGCTCAGGGGATTCACAGGGTTTTGGGGGGTCTCAGGGGGTTTCAGGGGGGCTCTGGGGATTTGGGTGGGTTCTGGGGGTGTCTCAGGGGTTCTTGGGGTCTTGGGGGGGGTCTCAGGGGTGTGGGGGGGTCTCAGGGGTTCGGGGGTGTCTCAGGGGTTTGGGGTGTCTCAGGGGGGTCGGGGGGGTTTCGGGGGTGTCTCAGGGGTTTGGGGAGGGTCTCAGGGGGGTCGGGGGGGTTTCGGGGGTGTCTCAGGGGTTTTGGGGGGGGGGTCTCAGGGGTCTGGGGGCTCACCCCGGGGCGCAGCACGTAGCCGTACTCGGCCAGCATGGCCGGGCTGATGATTCTCCACTTGTGCTTGGTGCGCTTGAAGTGGGGGTCAGGGAACAGGAAAAACAGCTTGGAGAGCTGGGGGGCAAAGGGGGCAGCACCAAGGGGGGGTCAGCGCCCTGGCACTGCCCCCCCAGAGCCCCCCGACCCCCCAAATCCCCCAGACCCCCCAAACCCACTGTGAGCGCAGCTCGGGCCAGGGGGGTGGGGGTCCCGTGGGATGGGCAAGGGGGGTCCTGAGGGGGTCCCAGGGGTGTCATGGGGGACCTGTGCCACCCCCAGTGCCACCCCCAGTGCCACCCCCACACCCCAGTGTCACCCCAAAACCTCCAGTGCCACCCCACACACCCCAGTGCCCCCCAATTCCCCCCCAGAGGGGTCCTGGGGGCTGAGAGGTGCCCCTGGGAGGGGAGGGGGGGTTCAGGTGTTCCACAGGACCCCGAGGGTTTAGGGGGGGGGGTCTCGGGGGGGGTTCACAGGACACAGAAATTTCTGGAAGTGTTGGGGAGCTGCTGTGGGTTTGGGGGTGTCTCAGAGCACACAGAAACACCAGGGAATGTTGGGGAGATGCTGCAGGTTTTGGGGGTCTCAGGGTGGGTACAGAGCACACAGGAATTTCAGGGACTGTTGGGTTTGAGGCCTCTCAGGGGGCACAGAAACTTCAGGAAGTTTTGGGGGGGGTCCTGTGAGTTTGGGGTCTCTCAGGCTTGGTCGGAGCACAGAAATCCCAGGGACTGCTGGGTTTGGGGGTCTCGGGGTGGCTCAGAGCACAGAAATCCCAAGGATTGTTGGGTTTGGTGCTCTCAGAGGGGTTCAGAGCACAAAGAAGTTTCTGTGACTGTTGGGTTTTGGGGTTTGAGGCTCTCAGGGGTGGGTTCAGAGGACAGAAATCTTCCTGCATGTTGGGTTTGTGGCTCCCAGAGTGGCTCAGAGCACAGAAATCCCAGGGATTGTTGGGTTTGGGGGTCTTGGGGTGGGTTCAGAGATCAGAAATTTCCCTGACTGTTCAGTTTGGGGGTCTCAGAGGGGGTTCAGAGCACAGAAATCCCAGGGAGTGCTGGGTTTGGGGGTCTCAGAGTGGCTCAGAGCACACAGAAATTTCCCTGCCCGTTGTGTTTGGGGGTATTGGGGTGGCTCAGAGCACACAGACGTTTCTGTGACTGCTGGGTTTTGGGGTTTGTGGCTCTCAGGGTGGCTCAGAGATCAGAAATCCCAAAGATTGTTGGGTTTGGTGCTCTCAGAGTGGGTTCAGAGCACAGAAATCCCAGGGACTGTGGGGTTTGGGGCTCTCAGGGATGGGTTCAGAGGACAGAAATCTCCCTGCCTGTTGGGTTTGGGGGGTCTCAGAGCACACAGAAGTTTCTGCGACTGTTGGGGTTTGGGGGTCTTGGGGTGGCTCAGAGCACTCAGCAGCCCTCCTGCCTGTTGGGTCTGTGGCTCTCAAGGTGGCTCAGAGCACAGAAATCCCAAGGATTGTTGGGTTTGGGGGTATTGGGGTGGTTCAGAGCAC